>NW_016819032.1:916837-932717 GCF_001698545.2 Rhinopithecus bieti
TTTTTTAGGTGGAGTTTCACTCTTGTCACCCAGGCTAGAGTACAGTGGCGTGATCTCAACTCACTGCAACCTTCACCTCCTGGGTTCAAGTGATTTTTCTGCCTCAGCCTCCGGGGTAGCTGGGATTACAGGCGACTGCCACCACGCCAGGCTAATGTTTGTATTTTTAGTAGAGACAGGGTTTTGCCATGTTGACCAGGCTGGTCTCGAACTCCTGGTCTCAGGTAATCTGCCTTCCTAGACCTCCCAAAGTGCTGGTATTACAGGTGTGAGCCACTGCTCCCAGCCCTTTTTTGTGTATCTTCTATAGATTTTTTTGTGTGTGTTACCATGGGACTTGTACAAAACATCACATAGTTATAATAGTCTATTTAAGCTAATAACAATTTAACTTTAATCCCATAGAAAAATACCATACCTTTATTTCTCTGCTCTAACACTTTACATGATTGATGTCACATTTTTTTTGTTTTGTGTATTCATTAACATATTGTTATAGTTATTTTAATACTTTCATTTAACTTTTATACTAGAATTGAAAGTGATTTATGCCACGGCTACAGTATTATAGTATTCTATATTTGTTTATATATTTACCTTTAACAGTGAACAGTATACTTTTATATGCTTTTGTATTGCTGTTTAGTGCCTTTTCATTTCAACTTTGAAAATTCTCTTTAGAATGTCTTATTAGGCAGGTCTAATGGTGATAACTCTCTCAACTTTTATTTATTTAGAAATTCTTGTTTTTTTCCTTCATTTTTAAAGGACAGCTTTGCCTGGTATAGTACTTTTGGTGTCAGTTTTGTTACTCCCCCAAATTTTGAATGTATTATTTCACCCCGTTCTGGCCTGCAGGATTTCCGCTGAGCAATCCACTGATAGTCTTTATTGTGGGGGTGGTGGTGGTGGTAACTTGTACATGGCAAATTGCTTTTATGTTGCTACTTTCAAAAGTTTCTTTCTGTCCTTTACTTTTGACTATTTTATTATAATGTGTCTTAGTATGTAAATCTTTGGGCTCGTCATATTTGAGATTTGTTGGGATTCCTGGAATTGAATTTCTTTTCTTTCACCAGATTTGGGAAGCTTTCAGCTATCATTTTTTTGAATGTGCTTTCTGACCCTTTTTTTCTCTTCTTATTCTGAAGCTCCCTTAATGCATATGTTTGTCTGCTTGATACTGTCCCATAAGTCCCTCAAACTTCCTTTACTCTTTTTTATTCTATTTTTTCCCCCTTTGACTTGATAATATCAAATGACCTGTAGTTGAGTACACTGATTCTTTCTTCTGCTTAATCTAGTTTACTGTTGAACCCTTGTATTGAATTTTTCAGTTCAGTTATGTTCTTCAGTTCCGGTTCTTCTTGATTCTTCTGTATATTTTCTACTGCTTTGCTGAAATTCTCACTTTCTTCATGTATTGTTCTCCTGAGCTCATTTAGAATCTTTATGATGGTTATTTGAAATTCTCTGTTGAGAAGTTCATATAACTCTGTTTCCTTAGGTTTGATTTCTGGAAATTTATCTTCTTTTCTTTGGGCTGTGCATCCTTGTTTCTTCATTTTGCTTAACTCTTTGTGCTGGCAACTGCACATTAGAAAAATCAGCCTTTCTCTCAATCTTCATCCACTGGTCTTGTTTAGAAGGAGACCCTCACCAATCATCCTGTCCGGAGGCTCTGGGGGCATCTTAAACCTTCACTTCTCTAACTTACATGCTAGTTCAAACTTCCATCTTTGTCCTCAAAGGCTTCTAGGCATCTAGAGGTTGCTTGGGCTGGTTAATGCCCTAAGATGGGCAAGTCTGTCCCTCAGAGGACCTCAGAGAAGTTGGAATCTTGAATATATGATTTTATCCATTTTTCGCCAGTGAGAAATTGAGATATAGTGTTTTTTTTTTTTTTTTCCTGCTTCCTCTGTGCTGAGCTTGAGGAAAAGGTATGGTGAGTGCTTTCTCTGTTGTCATTGTTCTAAGCAGCCCTCAACCATCCAGAGTGTGCTGGGTCCTATCAGTACTCTGAGACAGATAAGATAAAAGCAGCCACTTGGACAGCTCCCCAAAAATCAGAATATTGGACATCCAGTCTAGTCATTTCTCTTCCTTCCCAGGGACAAGCTAGGAACTGGGTGTTTCATACCAATTTGATGGCATTGTGCCTGGGGGAAGGATTATGGTGACAGGGTGACTTGAAATTTCTTACCAGTTTTGATGTGGCTAGTTTTGTACTTGCCTAGTGTGCAGAAGCCTCTTACTTGGTTTCTTACAAAGGGAATTGATGAGAATTGCTATTCACTCAAATGTTTATGGGGAAAGGAGAGCTCAGGGCTTTCAAGTTATCATCTTCCTAATGTCACTCCTTTATGCAGAGCATTAGTATACAAGCGATATTGATTATTATTTTCCTTTTTCTAAGGCTAAGTTTTTAAAAAGTATTCTCTATTTATGATACACAAAGCAGTGTGATTGGTAAAGAACTGATGTCTTATTTAAAGAGTCTTCTCTTGAGAAATTTTTATTCATCTATAATGGACCAACGGGAATAGTCAGGAAAGAGCAATCTTCTTGAGTATGGCAGACACTAGGAAAAAGACATACTTGTAGGTACTGGAAGAAAGTCTATTGATTTGGTTTGGCTCTGTGTCCCCACCTGAATCTCATCTTGAATTGTAGTCGCATAATTCCCACGTGTTGTAGGAGGGACCTGGTGGGAGATAATTTGAATCGTGGGGGTGGTTTCCCTCATACTGTTCTCATGGTAGTTAATAAGTCTCACGAGATCTGATGGATTTATCAGGAGTTTCTGCTTCTGCATCTTCCTCATTTTTCTCTTACTGCTGCCGTGTAAGAAGGAACTTTCACCTCCCGCCATGATTTTTTGGCCTTCCCAGTCATTGGAACTGTAAGTCCAATTAAACTTCTTTTTCATCCCAGGCTTGGGTATGTCTTTATCAGCAGCATGAAAATAGTAATACAGTAAATTGGTACTAGTAGAGTGGGGTGTTACTGAAAAGATAGTCAAAAATGTGGAAACGACTTTGGAACTGGGTATCAGGCAGAGGTTGGAACACTTTGGAGGGCTCAGAAGAAGACAGGAAAATATGGGAAACTTTGGAACCTCCTAAAGACTTGTTGAATGGCTTTGACAAAAATGCTGATAGTGATATGAGCAATAAAGTCCAGGCTGAGGTGGTCTCAGACGGAGATGAGGATCTTTTTGGGAACTGGAGCAAAGGTGACTCTTGTTATTAACATTTTAGCAAAGAGACTAGCGGCATTTGGCCCCTGCCCTAGAGATTTGTGGAACTTTGAACTTGAGAGAGGTGGTTTAAGGTATCTGGCAGAAAAAATTTCTAAGCAGCAAAGCATTCAAAAGGTGACTTGGTTACCGTTAAAAACATTCTATTTTAAAAGGGAAACAGAGCATAGAAGTTCAGAAAATTTGCAGCCTGACAATGCAGTAGAAAAGAAAAAAAATTTTTTTACGGGGAAATTCAAGCTGGGTGCATAAATTTGCATAAGTAACAAGGAGCTGAAGACAGTGGGGAAAATGTCTCCAGGGCATGTCATAGGTATTCATGGCAGCCACAGACTGGGAAACCTAGGAGGAAAGAATGGTTTTGTTTCATGAACCCGGCCCAGAGTCCCCATGTTGTGTGCAGCCTAGGGACTTGGTGCCCTGCATCCCAGCCACTCCAGCCATTGCTATAAGAGGCCAAGGTACAGCTTAGACCATGATTTCAGAGGGCACAAGCTCCAAACATTGGCAGTTTCCACATGGTGTTGAGGCTGCGGGTACACAGAAGTCAAGAAATGAGGTTTGGGAACCTCCACTTACATTTGAGAAGATGTATCAAAATGCCTGGATGTCCAGGCAAAAGTTTGCTGCAGGGGTGGGGCCCTCATGGAGAACCTTTGCTAGAGCAGTGCAGAAGGGAAACGTGGGGTCAGAGCCCCCACACAGAGTCCCTACTGGGGCACTCCTTAGTGGAACTTTGAGAAGAGGGCCACCGTCCTCCAGACCCCAGAATGGTAGATCCACCCAGAAAAGCCACCGACACTCAACGCCAGCCTGTGAAAGCAGCCAGGAGGGGGGCTATACCCTGCAAAGCCACAGGGTAGAAGCTGCCCAAGACTATAGGAATCTACCTCTTGCATCAGCATGACCTGGATGTGAGACATAGAGTCAAAGGAAATCATTTTGGAGCTTTAGAATTTGACTGTCCCACTGGATTTCAGACTTGCCCTGTAACCCCTTTGTTTTGGCCAGTTTCTCCTATTTGGAATGTCTGTATTTACCCAAATATCCCCATTGTGTCTAGGAATTAACTAGCTTGCTTTTGATTATACAGGCTCATAGGCAGAAGGGACTTGCCTTGTCTCAGATGAGACTTTGAATTGTGGACTTTTAATGCTGAAATGACTTTAGAGTACTATTGGGAAGACATGGTTGGCTTTGAAATATGAGGAGATGAGATTTGGAGGGGCCAGGGATGGAATGATATGGTTTGGATGTGTTCTCACCCAAATCTCATCTTGAATTGTACTCCCATAATTCCCATGTGTTGTGAGAGGGATCCAGTGGGAGATAATTTGATTCATGGGAGTGGTTTCCTCCATACTGTTCTTGTGGTAGTGAATAAGTCTCATGAGATTTGATGGTTTTACCAGGGGTTTCTGCTTTTGCACCTTCCTCATTTTTCTCTTGCCATCGCCATGTAAGAAGTGCCTTTCGCCTCCCACCATGATTCTGAGGCCTTCCCAGTCATTGGAACTGTAAGTCCAATTAAACCTCTTTTTCTCCATGGTCTTGGGTATGTCTTTATCAGCAGCATGAAAATGGATTAATACATTTGTCTATTGGCAGAACATGTCGAACAAAGCAAAGTTTCCTAACTGGGATAAATGATAAATTACAGATAGATTGATAAATGATTAACGCAGCTCTCAGGGCCTCCGGGACAGGCTTGAGAAGGCTGGAGATTCTGTGATGATTATATCTCTTACTCAGCAATTTCAATTTCATTCACTTGTCCTATTTTTCTGTTTAAATATAATCACTTTAGATATGTGCCATGATATGAAAAAGAGTAGGAAACACAGATCCAAAAGATTATAATAATCATATTTTAATAAAGTAATTTTGAGCAGAGAAGAATAGAGCCAAAGGAAGGTAGAGTGGTGTATTAATTAAGGAAGCACAATGTTTCAATATATGTTTTCTGTTAGAGAATGAATTAGTAGCATTTATGTACCTGCTACCATACTTATCATTTCAGTTAATATATAATCATATTTAATCTTTATTGCTTGTAATAAAATTATTGCTATTAATATTTTTTAGTTGAGGAACCTGGAGCTCATAGAGTTAAAAACAACTTGGCCAGAATCATGAGTCTGCAAATGTGGAGACTGGGAATTGAATCAAGTTGTTGGACTGGAAAACTCAGTCATGGGATCCAAGAGCAGTTGAAAATATGGAGAGCATGCAGGCAAGCTGACTGCCAATGTCAATGCAATCTGCCTCTAGGAAGCTAGAGCCGTCCACTGGGCTGGAATTTAGTACGAGTTTTTGAGGTTTTAATGGGCAAGGGTAGGAACTGGCATGAATGAAACCATGTCATCAATTCTAGAGTGGCTGGGACCTTAATGGAAAGGGCAGGAGCTATTATCAGAATCTCGGTTTAGGATCAAAATCAGAATTGCTACTGAAGGAAGTATCATTAATCCTGCAGTGTTAGGTTAAAAGTTGCCTGGGGGACTGGAAGAAGCCTAAGAGTTAGGAGACTTATGAGTTCTTAACTGTGAGGGAGGATAAAAAAGTCGAGAAATAATTCCTCATCTAACACAGGGGATCTGAGACTACATTAAGATTCATTCTATAGTTTTATCCACACTTCATCATTCTGAACTTTGGGAGCGTATTTGCTGGCTTCTGTGAACTTTGTATTCCTATTATGTTCATCTTTGTGATAATCAACTACGGACATTTTCAAAACTACATTTCAATTAGTCTTTAGAACATGCTTATGACCTGCATGCATAATCTAGCAGTAGTTTTTAAACCTGAAAACATACTAGAGTAACCTAGGGAGTATGTTAAATTCATATTTTTGGGGCATAGCTGATCAAATAAATAAGAATGCTCTGTGACCATACACTTTCTAGTTTTTAAATTGGCTAAAATTTATCAATGTCACTCCTTTTCCTTTTCTCAATTCTTTTATTATTCTCTTTACAATCAGACTAAAGCACACTTCATCAAGCAGAAATAAATGTTCTATTCAGCAAAGATTATAAAGACTGAGATATAAAAAGGAGGAAAATATGAACTGTCATTTAGGACTTGTGGCCAATTTTCTTTAGCCAGCAACTTTAAATTATTGATCCAAGAATACCAGGTTCAGTACACTTTTTCTTGGTAAGGGCAATCCCTTTCAAAACTCTGGTATCAAGGTGTAGTCTTGTTTTTTTTTTTTTTTTTCCATTACGTGAATTCTTAAAACTTCCCAGATATTAAGCTTCTAGATGTTAAACTGGGACATGTACAAATGTCAGTCAACCTTCTTCCACTGCTATCTTCAATTAGAGAGCAGTCATATGCTTGGCCTTGGTTTGATTATCAGCCAATGTTTTCAAACAATTTTATGTCTATTGAACTTTTATAGACTATACTAAAGAATTTATATTTTTATTTTAAAAACAATTACATATTATTTTATCATTTGAAGTTTAAATATGGGGCTGAGACCTAGAAAAGTAATTTGCCCAAGATATACAGAGCGCCAAAGTGCTAAACTAAGAATTTGAATGTAGGCAGTTTCCCTCCTCAGCTTGCTGGCTTAACCACCGTACTGTAGACTCATTACTCTGGGGAAACTCCAAAGTAATAACTAAAAATAATGTGACATAATTGCATTCTTAACAACAAAAAAAGTAAAAATAAGACTATCTAAAATTACTAGACAAGAAAGAATTATGTAGGCAATCTACTCTAACTTCCTAATTTAAAGATGAGAAAGCTGAAATCAAAAGACAGTGTAACAAATTTCAAAGTCATACTGTTAGTAAGAGATTAGATAAACCAATTCTTCTGATTTCCAATTTAGTGTACTGCTGTCGTAACCAAGAAACCTAGATATGTACAAGTGTATTTGAGATTCCACAGGGATAAACTGGATGTGACAGGGAGGAACTTTTGGACATACAAGTGAAGTTTTATCTACATTTTATAAACAAAACAAGTGTTTAAGGCCAATCTGTGGTTTAAAGCGAATATATTGGAGAACAAAGGCTGTAATGGCTCCAAAAAGGTATGAAGACTTTCAGTTTTCTTTTGGGATGCTAACAGCTGGAAAGAACATCACTCTCACCCTTACAGCAGTGACACAGAGCCAGACAAACTACAAATTAATGACTCTTCTTGAATTCATCGCAAAGGTGAGGTCACATGGCAACTAAGCAATCTGAAATATAAGTAGAAGAAAATACCTGCAGGGAGAGAGGGATGTGAGCATTTGTTTACCTGGGGGAGATACAACCAGGTCCAATAAGAATTTAGATGAGGAATTCAGTTAAGGAGCTGGCAGAAGCCAAGTGTGAGCTGATGAGAGTGTGGAGTCCCTAGGGGTCATAGACATAAGGGAAATATTCTTTTGCAGGTTCTTTTCCAGGGACATTACAGGCTTACAGACACACACACACACACACACACACACACACACACACACACACGATTAGTGAGAGTCCAAGAAAGCATACTTAATAGGGCAGGATTTAGGGAAAGAAATAGTAAGCCCTGCAGGGAAGGCATGAAACCCTGCATGGGCTTATCTTCCCCGTGTAACAAAAGTCTTAAACGCAGGCAGAGGGGCAACAAGCACTGCTGCACTTATCACACTGGGAAAAGCCATTCTAGCTGTCTATGGGGAACAGAAAAAAAAACTCTCTAGCCTTGGAGAAAGGGCAGGAACATGTGTGGGCTCATAACCATAGCTGGTGGGTGGGTCAGGAGCACTAAGAAGGCCACTCCTAAAGATCCAGGGATATACAACCTACGCAAGACCAAGGCTTCACCAGAGTAACAGAGGCTGCCTCCCTCTGAGCAGGCTTACAAGCACTGAGTAACTTCTAACAGTGCAATAATGTTGGGAGAGTTGCAAGAGTTCTGAGAGAAAGAAAGAGAGACCCTCTCAGAGGCACAACAGGAAGGGAAGACCTCAAGCTAAAGATAAAGCACATAGTGAGAAAAACTGCAAATCTGTCTCCATCTGAAACACAAGTTATCTCTGGAAGAATCTGAATGCTATGGTATACACTGATTGCCAGCACAGCAACAAGAAACAAACCCAACTCAACACTTTCCTAGATTGGTTCACCTCCCCAAAATAAAGATCTAATATAACGACAGGTATGCACATGTGCAAATACAGAAACTGTTTGCCTCAGTTTCTATTCCTACACAGATATACAACTTTCAACAAAAAATTATAAGGCATACAAAGAGGCAAGAAAAAGCAATAAACTACCAAGAGAAAACCAATCAATGGAGCCAAATTCAGATATGACAGAGATGACAGAACTATCAGAAAGAGAATTTAAAACAACTACAACTAATAGGTTGACGGTACTAAAGAAAAAACTGACAACATACAAAAAACAGACAGATAAGGCAATTTCAGCAGAGAGAGGAATGCTATATCATGGAATAGCATGCAAATGTTAGAAATAAAAAGCACAGTAACAGAGATGAAGAACATTCAAAGGCTCATGAGAAGACTTCACAGACTGAGGAAAGAGTTAGTCAATTTGAAGATAGGTCAATAGACATTACCCAAACTGCAGCACAAAGATATCCAAACTATATTTTTTATTTGTTGTTAATGAGAAGGCAAAATGCTACAACCACTTTGGAAAACAGTTTGGTTCTTTTTTATAGGATTAAGTATATACTTACCACATGATCCAGAAATACCACTCTGAGTAAATACTCAAGAGAAATAAAAATGTATGCTCACACAAAAACCTGTATGTAAATATCTCTAACAGCTTTGTTCATAATTGTTAAAAACTGGAAAAAATACTTGAATAGTAAATAAATAAACTATGGTACATCTAGACAATGAAATACTACTCAGCCATAAAAAGGAACAGACTTGATATGTATAAGCAACATTGTTAAATCTCAAAAGCATTTGTTAAGTGAAAGAAGCCAAATCCCCAAATTACATATTACGGAATTTCATTTCTATGACATTCTGAAAAAGTAAAACTATAGAGCTGTAGACTCATGAGTGGGTGACAGGGGTTAGGACTGGAAGGAGAAGATTACCAGAAAGGAGTAGCATAAGCAAATTTTGAGAGATGATGGAACTATTCCCGATGATAATTTTGATGATGGATATATGATATGATGTGTTTGTCACAATGCTTAGAACTCAACACCACAAAAAGTAAATTTTACTGTCCATATGTTTAAAAAGACATTTAAAATAAAGATGTGTTGTTATACACAGAGTTTGGAATTGGAGAGTTTTTAGAGCTGGGGACATTTAGCAAACCTATTTTAAATTCAATTCAATTCAAATTTGTTTTTACTCCTTCAAATGTCTGAATGATTCCAGGGTGAAATCACAAGACCGTACTTTCTCAGATGGTCCTCTCTTATGGAGAACACTAAATTAGAACTTGAATGAGCTTCTGTATTGCTCTGTCCCAGCCTGATTCAAAATAACATGCACTATAACATTTACTAATTTAAGAGTTGTTTGTTTCTTAGCTACTTAACATTTTGGTTAACTTAATCCTTTTCTTCTTCCTCACAAACACCCTTTGTCACTCTGTCTCCATGATCTTACCAGGCATCAGATTGTTCATCCACTAAAGCATGCTCGTGGGTGTGCTAAAGAACCGCGAGGTGCGCTGGAGGCAGGCTGTCTTTACCTAAGTAGATTCCAAGTGACTATCCCCCACCACCACTAAATAATTTCATAATTATATGCCTTAGCTATTCAATTTACATTGCCCTGGTATCCAAAAGAATAATGATGGCAATTTACAATTACAATAAACTTTATTTGCATTTCTAAAACTTTGATGTACTTCCTCAATTATTTAAATAATGTACATACACGAAAAGAATGAATAAACTATGGGAATTGTAAGCACTGTTGAAGCTACTTTTTTCTTTTTTAACAAGTATTCATTTTAGTATTCATTACTTATAAATAGAGTTACCCTCCTGTCATTGATTAATAACATTAAAATACTCTCAATCACTAACTTAAGTTCATCAATGCAGAGGTATTAATGTATTTCAATTTAAGGTGTGAAGAAGGCAAACAGCAAGAACTTGAGGTGAAGTCATCTCTTTTATTCCCCCAATGTATAATATATTAATAGTAACAGTAAACTTGAGAGGGTCTCTCTAGCTACTATTTAAAGTCAAAGGAAATCATAGAAGTAAACTACAAAAAGGGATCCTAAATATACCACTGAATTTCTTACTGTTTGAAGCATAACACAGTTTTCTTTTTAATACAGAATATGGGATTTAATCTTTAGAATCAACATGCATTTTTTTTTAAAGAGACAATTTTTAGATGATTAAGGTAAAATTTATATTGCTAAATTCATCTCCTTAGTGTATCAGGTCATCTCAGCACCAAAGCTTGTATTCTCAAGACTAAGGACTCTTTGTATGAAGCCCCATCTTGGTTTCCTGCCCAGTGTCTCCTCTTCTGATGTCAGAGTTCTTCTAAACCTTTTAGGCCTGAGCCTAAATCTGTTTCTGTGACTGATCTCTGTTTCCCAGTCTCTTCTGCAATATTCTATGGCCACTTAAAGTAAATATGGCAACACACAAACTAGATCTTATTTTACAAAGAGTTTTTTTAAAAAAAAATGTAATGAATGAAATGCTAAGAATGAGAAGTTTCCCTGACTTAATTGGGCAGTAGGAATATATTACTTTTTTTTTTTGGCAGTAAAAAGTATTACTTTTTTTTTTTTTTTGTAGGAGAACATATGAAACCTGTTGGATTTGGAGGGAGAAACAAGACAGCAGCATGACTGGTCGCATGTCTTGGATATTTGGGAGGAAGGTAATGAAGACCTCAGCCAGGGTGGTTGCAGTGGGAAGGGAAGAAAATAGACAGAAAAAGTGTTATGTAAATAGAATCTATAGAATTCTTTCAAGGAATTCTTTGAGGAGAGTGATGAATAAGGAGAAATCGCCGGGCGCGGTGGCTCAAGCCTGTAATCCCAGCACTTTGGGAGGCCGAGGCGGGCGGATCACAAGGTCAGGAGGTCGAGACCATCCTGGCTAACACAGTGAAACCCCGTCTCCACTTAAAAAATACAAAAAATTAGCCGGGCGAGATGGCGGCGCCTGTAGTCCCAGCTACTCGGGAGGCTGAGGCAGGAGAATGGCGTGGACCCGGGAGGCGGAGCTTGCAGTGAGCTGAGATCCATCACTGCACTCCAGCCTGGGCGACAGAGCAAGACTCCGTCTCAAAAAAAAAAAAAAAAAAATAAGGAGAAATCATGAATGGAAATGTCAGTAACAGTGGAGGGAAGAGTGGATGTGGTTGGAGCCGTCAGGAAGCAAGGACAGGTTTTGTGTTTAGAGAGACTGAGTTTGAAATCTGTCTCTGGTACTTAATTCCATGTAACAAACAAGCATCTGAATTTCTTTTTGCCTTAATTTGTACATCTGCTTACTCCAAAAATGCCTACCTTCAAAGGGTTCTTATGGGATTGAGTAAGCTACTGCATGAAAAGCACCTGCCACACAGTGATTTCTAGACCAGTAAATGGAAGTTATTATTATTATTTTGATTGTTATGACTACCTAAACAAATGAGTGCCATGCTAATTATTAACCAGTAATTGGCAATTGTCTGCACTCGAATGGACATCATGCAGCGTTTACATGAGGCGTCGCCACAAGACCTAAGGAGTTGACCTAACTGAGTGTCTAGCTGTCCCTTCGAGGAAGATTGTCATCAGAGTGCTCTGTCTATGAGGACAGTCTTTCAAGAGGTTTACTCAGTTAATCTGACTTGCTTGTGATTTGAAGTAATTTGGAAAGAATTTATAAAATGAAAAAGGAGATGAAAGAAGACAGGCTGAGGAGTCTAAGTGGGAGGTGTCTGTAGAGGAGTCAAGGAAGGCACGTTAATGAGAGGCTTCATTCAGATAGAAGAGGGGGATTGAGGGTTGGGCAGAGAGATCCCAGGGAGCCGGAGCCAGTGCAGGAGTCAGGGTGTGGTGTGTGAGCTGTTAGCTGCAGAGTTGCAATCACCATAAAAAGAGGGAGGTGCCTGGGAAGGGCAGGCAGCAGGAGGGTGGAGACGTGGGAGGGGCAGGATTAGGAAGCAACAAATGGGAAATTGCTGGGCCTAGTCGGGCGGGGCTCACCCAATAAATCATTCACAGTAGCTAGAACTGGCTTGAGTGTTTTCCTTTATATTGTGGCTCCATTAAAAGGGCACTGCTTCCTTATTGTGTGGGCTTTAGTCACTGCATTACTCACCGAGACCGCTGGACGGCTTCAGGCCACTTGAGGAGTGAGTGGCACTGGAGCAGTTGACTGTGTTTTGCTTGAGCAAGCACAAGCAAGGTTGCTCATCTCTGGAACACAGAAGATGGTATCGGAAATGGGACATACATAATATGAGGGTGGGACGGAATTATTACTTGAATTAATTATATTGCAAATATGTGTTGCTTATGAAATCATGTGCACGATACATATGTAAGTATGTATTTAGTTTTTTTCTGATAAAAGTATGTTTTTGTTAAGTATTTTAAATTAAAACTTACTGCGGTCTGTGGTTGGTGTGCCAAAACAGAAAGGAAGGGGAAAAGGCATTAGAGCAAAAAGCTTGCATGGCCTTGGTCTGAGATAGAACTGGGTTCAAATCTTGGCTAAGTGACAAAGCCGTGGGGCTTCAGGGAAGTTACTTAACCTATTTAGGCCTTGTTTTCCTCACCTGTAGGGAGTGAAAAGTATCAAATGGGGTGTTATAAGGATTAAACGAAATATGTAACGTAGCCAGCACACAGTAGATACTTCCTACAGGACAGCTGTTATTGCTTTTTAGGTTTTACATGAGGTGCTTTCTCTTATGCGGTTACCTCCCATATCTTTTCAAAGTCATAGAGGCAGGAGTATAATTCCAGTTTCACAGAAGGAGGAAATGAGGCAACAGTGGTTATGTTATTTGCTGGGATCATACAGTTTATAGCCAGCAGAGCTAACATTAAAGTCTTTTGACTTCCAAGCCTAGCCTTTCCACTTGTGCAAAGGCACAATGAGGTAGTAATCAAGGCCACCCTTCAGCATTTCTTCAGTTTCGTGCTTTATTTTACAAAGCAATGTGTAAAGCACCATGTATTCTACCTTTATGAAATGATGTGATGGAGGCTGGATTGGGGGCTCTCCTTTTGGCTTGATAAACTTTTTTTTTGAATATTAATTTTTAAAAATTTATTTTAACATTTATTTATTTGTTTGTTCACTATGTTGCCCAGGCTGGTCTTGAACTCCTGGGCTCGAGCCATTCTCCAGTCTCAGACTTCTGAGCAGCTGTGATTACAGGCATGTGCCATCGTACCTGGTGAGACATGTTTTACAGTTCCTCTCAACCCTATAGCACTGATCTTCCAGGACAATTCCCCTGCTTCCCTTGCAGAGAGGAGAGTGCCTCGGGAGACAGGTGGATGATAGATGTGGCCAAAGGTGTGCAATAGTGGGAGAAGACACAGGTGGGTGGAAGGCGATGAAACCTCTTTTGCTGGTCAATATTTGTTTGGAAAAAGAGATGTCGACAAAGGTGCTTTTCATTTTAACCTGTTATATGGCTGCAGTGACCATATCCATGTATTCTAACAAAGAGTTCCAGCAGGGAAGAGTGCCAGACAGTTTTAGGAAGCCTGTGCATATTCTAGTGGATATCAATGGTTTCTAAATGAACCTCCCTAACCTGTTTTGTTACTCTCCTGGTTGGTACCCATTGTCCTTAGATAAAAGCCCAATTTTTAAGTACTGCTAGCAAAACTCTGTACAAACTGGATCTTCTTTAGTTCTTTTTTTTTTTTTTTTTTTTTTTTGAGACGGAGTCTCGCTCTGCCACCCAGGCTGGAGTGCAGTGGCTGGATCTCAGCTCATTGCAAGCTCCGCCTCCCGGTTTCACGCCATTCTCCTGCCTCAGCCTCCCGAGTAGCTGGGACTACAGGCGCCCGCCACCTCGCCCAGCTAGTTTTTTGTATTTTTTAGTAGAGACGGGGTTTCACTGTGTTAGCCAGGATGGTCTCGATCTCCTGACCTCGTGATCCGCCCGTCTCGGCCTCCCAAAGTGCTGGGATTACAGGCTTGAGCCACCGCGCCCGGCCTTCTCTTTAGTTCTTTATTCTTACCTCATGGTACTCTCCACCTTGAGCTCCATGCTGGCTTCATGCCAAATGAACCTTCTCTCAGTTTCTTAAACATACCATTGTCTCTCTCCTGTATACATTCACGGATGCTGTTTCCTCTTTTGGAAACACTCTCTATCCTTTCGGCCACTCCAATCTCCCCTTTACTTGGTAATCCTTATCCTTTAGAGAGTAGCTTAAAGATCATTCCCACCAGCTAACCTTCCCTACCTGCAACCATGAAGTGTGGGTCTGGGGTTCCTGGTGTGTGCTCCCAGTGCACATTCCCCTTTCCCTTCCCTGGCGCTCCTCACACACTGCAGTGTGTTTACTTACCTGTCTGCCCCACAAGTGCCCTGTTCCTGAGGGCAGAGGTCACAACTCTCCTATTCATTATTGTATCCCCTCTCCTGTTCACCATTGTATCAGGCCTAACACAGTGCCTGGCACACAGCAGGGCAGGCTTTCCACAAATATTAGTTGAATAAGAAAATATATGCATAAAAGTACGCTTTTCCATTTGTGAAGCCAGCTTCTCAGGAAGAAAATGGAGTTTATGAGCAGAGCTTTCCAGTAAATTTTATTCAGTCATAATACTACAAACAAGCATATAATTATTTCTTTATTTCTTGGTTTTGAATGGTAATTATTTTTGCAAGTTCTGAGTATCTGCACCAATTTATGAAATACAAGCAGTAATGAAATACAAGCAATTTATGAAACCCAAGCAATATTAAACATGACAGTAGATGGCTCCTGTTTATAAATGATGCCGGTAACATTCTAGAAATAAATGGCTTGACTGGAAACTTCTGTTTAAAAAAAAATGTGGGAAGTGAAGGGAATGAGTTTGCCTTCAACAAAGAGAAAGAGAATACAACCATTTTCTAAATATAATAAATTGAATATCATATTTAATCTATGTATGCTTACATGTGGAAATAATTTTTATGACATGAAACTGGTAAAGTATGAGGCAGATAAACTTAGGGGAAGTGATTTTGCTGGTTATGAAATACACTTTTTCCCAAGGTACACATAATTTTACTTATTTGTAGATAATTTTACTTCATAAAAGCATATTTCTAAGTGAATGTTTCTGAAATATTAAGTTCTTGCAATATCTGAGGTTTGTTAAGCAGGTGTTTAGTTAAGCAGGTATTTAGTTAAGTTAAGCAGGTATTTAGTGAAATTAAGCAGGTATTTAATCTCGTTTCTCTCTTACAACTCAGCAACCAGAGGTGTTCAGCACATGAGAAAGGAGGAATATAAGCATGTTTGAGAGAGTGACTATGTCCAAGGTGTTTCCATACTCATTTTATACTTTCAGCAACCCTGCGCAGGGTGCTCTGCTTATATTCCGCGTTATAGAAAAGAACACCAAAATGCAGAGCAGGTAAGCATCTCGCTCCAGACCGCAGAGTGAGTTTGTGGCCATCCTTATGAAAGAAGAGAAAGGAAG
>NW_016819032.1:933803-960198 GCF_001698545.2 Rhinopithecus bieti
TCTTTAGTTCTTTATTCTTACCTCATGGTACTCTCCACCTTGAGCTCCATGCTGGCTTCATGCCAAATGAACCTTCTCTCAGTTTCTTAAACATACCATTGTCTCTCTCCTGTATACATTCACGGATGCTGTTTCCTCTTTTGGAAACACTCTCTATCCTTTCGGCCACTCCAATCTCCCCCTTTACTTGGTAATCCTTATCCTTTAGAGAGTAGCTTAAAGATCATTCCCACCAGCTAACCTTCCCTACCTGCAACCATGAAGTGTGGGTCTGGGGTTCCTGGTGTGTGCTCCCAGTGCACATTCCCCTTTCCCTTCCCTGGCGCTCCTCACACACTGCAGTGTGTTTACTTACCTGTCTGCCCCACAAGTGCCCTGTTCCTGAGGGCAGAGGTCACAACTCTCCTATTCATTATTGTATCCCCTCTCCTGTTCACCATTGTATCAGGCCTAACACAGTGCCTGGCACACAGCAGGGCAGGCTTTCCACAAATATTAGTTGAATAAGAAAATATATGCATAAAAGTACGCTTTTCCATTTGTGAAGCCAGCTTCTCAGGAAGAAAATGGAGTTTATGAGCAGAGCTTTCCAGTAAATTTTTATTCAGTCATAATACTACAAACAAGCATATAATTATTTCTTTATTTCTTGGTTTTGAATGGTAATTATTTTGCAAGTTCTGAGTATCTGCACCAATTTATGAAATACAAGCAGTAATGAAATACAAGCAATTTATGAAACCCAAGCAATATTAAACATGACAGTAGATGGCTCCTGTTTATAAATGATGCCGGTAACATTCTAGAAATAAATGGCTTGACTGGAAACTTCTGTTTAAAAAAAAATGTGGGAAGTGAAGGGAATGAGTTTGCCTTCAACAAAGAGAAAGAGAATACAACCATTTTCTAAATATAATAAATTGAATATCATATTTAATCTATGTATGCTTACATGTGGAAATAATTTTATGACATGAAACTGGTAAAGTATGAGGCAGATAAACTTAGGGGAAGTGATTTTGCTGGTTATGAAATACACTTTTCCCAAGGTACACATAATTTTACTTATTTGTAGATAATTTTACTTCATAAAAGCATATTTCTAAGTGAATGTTTCTGAAATATTAAGTTCTTGCAATATCTGAGGTTTGTTAAGCAGGTGTTTAGTTAAGCAGGTATTTAGTTAAGTTAAGCAGGTATTTAGTGAAATTAAGCAGGTATTTAATCTCGTTTCTCTCTTACAACTCAGCAACCAGAGGTGTTCAGCACATGAGAAAGGAGGAATATAAGCATGTTTGAGAGAGTGACTATGTCCAAGGTGTTTCCATACTCATTTTATACTTTCAGCAACCCTGCGCAGGGTGCTCTGCTTATATTCCGCGTTATAGAAAAGAACACCAAAATGCAGAGCAGGTAAGCATCTCGCTCCAGACCGCAGAGTGAGTTTGTGGCCATCCTTATGAAAGAAGAGAAAGGAAGAAAAAAAAAAAAAAACAAAAACAAACAAACAAAACAAAGTTAGCAAGTCCTCGACAGAATTCTTTAAACAGGAAAACAAACGAAAATCAAGCTTGCAGCTGCAACAGAAAGGGGGCAAAGCCAACACAGAAACACCTTTATTCCTTTGTCATCATGGCTCCTGGAAAAAATCTTTCCTTCATTGACATGTACGTGGGGTCTCCAGTGGGAACTTATAGGGCGTGGGGAGCTGCCTAAAACACGCCATGCAGTCGCTCAGAAAAGAAAGTTAAGCCATGAGCTGGCAAACACCCCATACTGCACAGAAAAAGAAGTTACACAGGCAGCTACATAGAAAGGAGTACACATCTACACAGAATAAAGAAAATTTCTAATGGAAACTTTTGCATTCAACTGTAAAAATGGAAACCTCCTGGGACCTCTCTCTGCTGTGAGAGCTTTCTTCTGTTGCTTATAACTTTCGCTCCAACCTCACCTTGGGTCCCTGCCCTAATTCCTGGTTTGAGACCAAGATCCGATACACCTCTGACAAGAGACTGACTCAATGACCCTAGACGTTTCACCAATGACTAAGCACTCATGCTCTTTGTAAACACACTGAGGTAGGAAGAAAATCCTTCATAGCAACTGAACCCAGGCTTTTGAGCCCCAGCTACATTCCACACAAGAACTGATCGCCCATCAATAACTTTTAGCAATATAAGCAAATTGAATCAGAACAGAGTATTTCGGAGCAAAAAATTGGGTTTGAATGACTCATGTTCTACTACTTGTGAATGCCGGCTTCTTTTTTTTTTTGAGATGGAGTTTTGCTCTTGTTGCCCAGGCTGGAGTGCAATGGCGTGCTCTCGTGAGCTAGCTTTTTAACCAACCTTTTCAAGTTCCTCATTACATTAAATAGGTATTAACGAACTCATTGGATTCTTCTGAGGATGAAATGCCATAATGTATGTAAATTTCTTAACTCAGTATTGAGCACATAGTAAATGCACCCCCCAAATCAGACTTTTTAATATAAAGCTTGATCAATATTTTATCTACCCATTATTGATTTGATATAATTGCATTAAAACAATATTTTATTGAAGAAATAAATAAAGAAATAATATACATTTACATGTGCAATCAACTAAATTACATAAAATGTAACTCTAAAACATCTGAGCCCTTGATTCAGAATCATTAGTTGGTTGTCAACACTTTAGAATCTGTAAAATATACATAAACATGTTTGCTGTATTTATGGTTTCTATGCACATTTTCACTTGGAGTAGGAAGGTTAATACAATGTGTACACCTGTAGTATTTTGTGTTATCTTCTTATTTTCTTTCACTTTTGATTACTTAAAACAATAAAATCAAGCAAAAATAAATTTTATCTAATCTTACTTAAACTATCGGTCTTTTAATTGTTCATGCTTTGACAATCTTAATTCTATGACTAAGATGTACAGCTATTAATTCAAGATTACATGTCTATCAAAAATCTTTTGCTATGTTTTGATGCTCTTTAGGGAATTTAAAGGTAAAAGTTAGGCCTATCTTTCCATCTCTCTCAACAGAACTTTATATATAATCTTATTTGAGTTTAGTTACACCTATTCAAAGAAATTTTATTTTATGTTTGAACACATAATTAAGGCAGACAAGCACAAAGACGACACTTCCCCTCTGTCCTGTGGCATCAGCAAAACTCAGTTTATTCTGGAATGTGCAAAGTTGAAAATTTTAAGTAAATGTAGTCTAATTCCATTTTTAAGGAAGGTAATATTTTGTAATTCAATGTTTAGTGTTGCCGTCAATAAGGTGAAAAGACTGGGCAAGTTTGCTCTTCATTTTAAAACTAAATTAGGCCATGCCTTTCTAAACCACGTTTTCGGATTCCAAAATGGTTGGCAGCTGATGCTAGTAAAAGAATGAATGACACTTAGACCAATGGAACAGGATAGAAATACCAGAAAGAAATCCATGCATTTACTCTCAATTGATTTCCAACAAATATGCCAAGAACACGCAATAAGAAAGAACAGCCTCTTTAGTTAACTGTGCCGGGGAAACAATATTTGTATGCAGAAGAATGAAATTAGACCCTTATCTCACACCATATAAAAAAATCAACTTAAAATGAATTAAAGACTTAAATGTAAAACCAGAAACTGTAAAACTACTAGGAAAAAATGTAGGGGAAGAGCTCTACGACATTGATTTAGAAAAATATTTTACTGGATGTGGCCCCAAAAGCATAGGCAACAAAAAGCGAAAATAAACAAATGGGATTACATCAAACTAAAAAGCTTCTACACAGCCAGCAAAACAACAAAATGAAGAGAAAACCTGGGAATTGGACAGTATATTTGAAAACTATACATCTGATAAAGGATTAGTAGCCAAACTCAAAAAATTCAATATTAAGAAAATAAATAATCCAATTAAAAGTGAGCAAATAGACATTCCTCAAAAGAAGACATACAAATGGCTAACAGGTACACGAAAAAAATGTTCAACATCACCAATCATTAGGGAAATGCAAATTAAAACTACAATGAGATATCACTTCATACATGTTAGAACAGATATAAAAAAGACAAAAGGTAAGTGTTGGTGAAGATGTAGAGAAAAGAAAAACCTTGCAGACTGTTGATGGACTGATGAATTAGCACAGCCATTATGGAAAACAGTATGAAGGTTCTTCAGACAATTAAAAATAGAACTACCATATGATCAAGCAATCTCACTATTGGGTGTATATCCAAAGGAAATGAAATCCATATGTTGAAGAGCATCTGTACTCCCATGTTCATTGTGGCATTATCCACAATAGCCAAGATATGGAATTAGCCTAAATATGCATCAGTGGATGAATGAAGAAAGAAAATGTGCTATATATACACAATGAAATACTATTCAGTCTTTAAAAAGAAAAAAACACCTTGATTTTTATGACAATGTGGATGAACCTGGCAGGCGTTATGTTAAGTGAAATAAGCCATGCATAGAAAGACAAATACTGATCTCACTAATATGTGGAGTGTAAAAAAGTTGAACTCATTGAAGTAGAGAGTAGAGTGGTAGTTACCAGGAGCTCCAGAGATTGGACAGATTTTAGTCAAGGATATAAAATTTCAGTTAGAAAGAAGGAATAAGTTCAAGAGACCTGTTGTGACTCATGATGATTACAGTTAATAACAATATATTGTATATACTTGAAAATTGTGGCTGAGCGCAGTGGCTAACACCTGTAATCCCAGCACTTTGAGAGGCCGAGGTGGGAGGATTGCCTGAGGTCAGGAGTTCAAGGACTGCCTGGTCAACACGGTGAAACCTCATCTCTACTAAAAACACAAAAATTAGCCCAGCGTGGTGGCGGGTGCCTGTAATTCCAGTAACTCGGGGGGCTGAGGCAGGAGAATCTCTTGAACCCGGGAGGCAGAGTTTGTGCTCAGCTGAGATTGCACCACTGCACTCTAGCCTGGGTGACAGAATGAGACTTTATCTCAAAAAAAAAAAAAAAAAGAAAAGAAAATTGCTAAGAATAGATTTTAAGTGCTGTCACTACAAACTAAGCATAGCTTGATTTAGTCATTCCACTATGTATTTCTATATCAAAACCTCATGTTGTACATTATACAATTTTTGTCAATTAAAAATAAAAAAATAAATTTCCTCAATTGTCTTCAAAAAGAAAAAAAAAAGAGAGAGAGAATGTGTATTGACTCCTGGTTCCATTGACTTTGCCTTTCCACCTGGGAGAAGTCTAGCCATTGCTTTCTGTTTCCCCTGTCCCAGGGCTGCAAATCTTTCTTCATTTAAGTTTTCAAAATATGTTATAGTAACTACCTGAATGACTGAATGAAGACAGCTCAGGTAAAGTAAAATTAAATTACCATGATAATTTATAAGCTAGAGAACTGCAAATTTAAAATAAAAACCAACAACAAAATTTCCCTGAAGTAGAAGTGATACAAAGACTTCATTTTCTTTTAATTTTCATCTTAAACTAAAAAAAAAAAAAGGGTATCTATTGTGTACTCTTTTAACAGGATGCTTCTAACACACAGAGCATGCATGGCATAAAGGTCAGAAATTTCTTCAAGGAGTGAGTCACAAATGGAGACAGCTTTCACACTAGCTTCTCTTCCTGTGTACTTTGCATGTTAATAATGTCAAGCATTCTCCTATTAGGTTTGTTTCCTCCAAACTTTTTGCTGTTAAACTATAGGTCAGGGCTAAAGTAAACAGAGCTATCAAACTTACATGATAAGAGATTTCCTGAAGTTGGCAGGGTTTAAACTTTCAAGACAAAGCTAGTAGCATCAAGGTAAACATGAAGGTTTTTAATTTGGATACCAATCTCTAGGAAGGCATTATGGACTTCCTCAATTACAATGTCGAAACCACCTCCACCGCCCAGCTGAGAAGTTGTGAAATAGAATCAACTTACTCCTGATTATCTCAGCCAGCAATCAAGACTTTCTCACCTGGGTTTGTTTTAGCCTCCGAAGACTAATGGGACAAGTCTCAACAAGGAGGAGCTATGGGCTTGGATACCAGGGTGGAGAATTTTACAGATGGGTGCACAGAAACCATCACTAGCAGGACACTTGGGAGAGACCTGGAGGCTGTGGTGACACCCTGCTTGCTGCTTCACTCTTCAGAAAATGGTCATCGTTTGCAGGCTAGAAGTGCAACATGCATCCTTTCACATCATTGTTCGTCACACATCTAAATATTGCACTTTGTACAACTGTCAGACATTTTAGCTTTCCTATGGTCTAAATGTTTTGGTTTTGGAAGGGCCTTGCAATTCAAGGTATATTTAGTAAAGGTTCACTTTTATTTTCACCAAACTACTAGCTTTATATCTAAAGAGGGGTTCGAAGGTGATAACAGAATGTTTTTTGCCAGGTGACAAAGGTGGCCTATTTCTCTGGTGTGGAAGTCACCTCATCGCAAGCTTTGAAATGAAGCTGATCATCGATAAAAAGAATATCAAAAATCAGTTGGAGGGTTGGAAGAAAATCAAGTTTTATCTGCTCGTAGGAATCAGTGTCAGATTTCCGAGCTCTTCAGAGCACAAAGATATTTGGACTTGAAGAATAAACACTCAAGAGAGGAAAGGAGGAGGGGGTGATATCAGAGCTATTCTGACATTGGGAGAGGAAACGTTAGATCTGTACAGCAGAATCAATGGATGGGAAAAAACATTTTCAATGTTACTGTCTTATTGAAGGTAGTTTATTGCCAAGGTCCAAAGTTAAATTTCCAGTAAGGAATCTGATTTGTGCTGAATAACTCACAAAGAAGTGCCTATGATTCTCATTCAAGTATATGAAATTTAAAGACAACAGGGCAATGTCTTGTAGAAATTACTTAGATGAAATTATTTATCTTAAATGAAACACATGGCTATTTCTCTTCTTCGATTCTCCATTGTGGTTTCAATAGCTGTATAATAACATTAAGTAGGAGAGGAAAGAAAGTATGGTATTACTGTGGATCTTTCAGGGTACAAGAGAGATTACAGACAAAGATGATTTTGAAAGTTTAACGAATGATTTGTAATTTTGCCCCCTGAAATTCTAGTAATGACTGATGAATACTTAACACACAACCATTTTCCAATTGTACAAAAAGTGAACATACTTAAGGTATAGTTTAAGGATAATAAAATTAGAAAGGAATGCAATAATTTAGAGCTTTTATCACAAATAATAGTTTAGATTGAAGACGATCTAATCAACGTGTGATTCTGGGAAGTTAGAATGTGCTTCTAAAATGAGATGTTTCTTTTGAGAAGTAAAATCTTGATCTATAGCTTGTGAATTTTATCTTTTCCCATGATAATAAGTGAGGGAGAGACCAAAGGGAGAAAAGCAAAGGTACGTTTCAGTTGACAGTGTGCCAAATATACGGTGATTCACAGCGTCCTAATCAGACAGGAGTGACATCTTACTGAAAAATAAGGTTCACCCCACCCACCCTGGAAACTGTTCTTTGTTGAAGCTCAGCACACTGAAAACTATGTTCCACACATGTCACCATCCTCATTCTGGGTTGGCAAGGAAATTATATAAAAATGCTGACCAAAGCAAGGGTTAAATCATTATATGACTAAGCCTGGCCTTTCAGATAGATTCGGCTGTGAGTGTGGTTGCTTTTTTGTTTGCTTTTTTAATTCAAGGATTAAACTCATTTATTTATGACTTTTTAATTTGTTCCATGTTTTCCTAGCAATTTATATAGCCCATGTGCTTTTGATGAAAATCATAATCAATATTTCTATTTCACATCTAATTCTGTAGGTTACATAGATTAAATACATTTATGGCTTCAGTGAACTTAAAAAATCACCTCATCTAAATCCCACATTTATAGATGAGCATATGGAGGCCTTATCTACCAATCATGTAGCATTGGACAGTATTATATTGTCAGAACAAAAACCCCTTCTCCTCTACATGTACTCTGATTTTCAAGAACCGAGTTATTTCATGAGCTGTAGAAGATGAATATGCTTTGTGAATTATTGCTAATGAAATCTGCAAAAAAGATTAGACATTTGGGTTTAAAGTCACGGTTTCCTAACATGGCTGTGTATCTCAATCACCCAGGAAATTTTTTTAAAAATTAACAAAATGCAACAGTTAAAGGATCCAACACAGACTTACCTGACTCAGAATTTGTTAAGGTTGGACCCAATAATTAATATACTTAAAAAACTCAGCTGGGTACGGTGGCTCATGCCTGTAATCCCAACATTTTGGGTGGCCGAGGCAGGTGGATCACCTGAGATCAGGAGTTTGAGGCCAGCCTGACCAACATGGTGAAACACCATCTCTACTAAAAATACAAAAATCAGCTGGGTGTGGTGGTGGGCACCTGTAATCCCAGCTACTCGGGAGGCTAAGGCAGGAGAATTGCTTGAACCTAGGAGGTGGGAGTTGCAGTGAGCTGAGATTGCACCATTGCACTCCAGCCTGGGCAACGAGAGGGAAACCCCATCTCAAAAAAAAAAAAAAAAAAAAAAAAACCCAAAACTAAAGTAAACAAAACAAAATAACTCTTCAGGTATTTTTGACATAGTAAGTATGGATCAATGTTTGAGAAACACTGGGTGTTAAACAGGCACATGTTTACTTTCCACGATGGCTGGATAGAAAGTAGGCTAAAGTGCCTAGCTAAAGTATGTAGCTACGTAAAGTATGCAAACATAAATTTTAGCTTGGAGAAACTTCAGTAATTTTCCATTCAAGCTGTGTCTGTACAGGCTCTCTGTTGTCACTATTTTATTTATGGCATATATAAGAGAGCCTCTGAATTTCTGATATGAAAAGGCCTGCTCATTTGCATTTTTTTCTTCCTTTCTGAGACAGCGTTTCACTCTGTCACCCAGACTGGAGTGCAGTGGTGCTATCTTGGTTCACTGCAACCTCCACCTCTCCAGTTCAAGTGATTTTCCCACCTCAGCCTCCTGAGTAGCTGGGACCACAGGAGTGTGCCACCATACTTGGCTAATTTTTGTATATTTTTGTAGAGATCGAGTTTCACCGTGTTGCTCAGGCTCGTCCTGAACTCCTGAGCTCAAGAAATCCACCCACTTTAGCCTCCCAAAATGCTGAAATTTTAGGTGTGAGCCACCTTGCCCAGCCATTCATTTACTTTTTATGTAGGAATTTACAACTGACTCTATGACCAAAATAACTGTTGAAATATTTGAAAATAAAAACTTAGTGTTTTGACTAAACCCAGAATAAATGACCAATAAGAATTAATGGAAGCTACCTTTTTTTAAAGTAATAGTATGAAGATCTCTGCTGTTGCTTTGTGTCCGTGAATAACATAATAAGACAGAGAGACCACAGCATCCTTTCTTGGTCCACGTTATTGATCAAATGGCAACTATTGCCTAATGGGTATAACACAAAATCACAGGCTAAGTTTGATATATAGGGTGTACATTTCACATAGGATTTTATAAACACTAGTATCCCAAGACTCTTTCCTTTCTCCTCCTAATTGTGTCCCTGCTCATCACTTCATTGTGCAACATAATTAAAAGTCCGAGAAAAGATATTTCTGATCATGTTACTTTTTTATATTGCTATTAGGCCAGAGCTCAAAACCTTGGTCCCCAAGGACGTTTATTAGTCATAGTGGACAACAAGAGTTTTCTCTCCTTAATGCTCTTTTGTTTTCCTGGAGACAGCACTCACTTTCCTGTAAGAATCCATCCTCCTTTCCTTTGAACCTCATATTTTTAGAGGGAGATCTTAATCATAAAAATCTCATTGAGTCACAGGGATAGACACATGACTCAAAAAAGGCTGCACAAAGTTTTCTTGAAATTACTTAAAATGGCCATTAAAAAGAAAAAAGTTTCACTTCTCTGCTGATGAAGGCACAACTTCATCTTCTGTAGAAGATAGTGAAGGTGAATAGAGGGACGGAAAGAGGGCAGGGAAGTTCCTGGCAGTGCTGGTGTCCCTTTCACAGCATCCATTGAGCCTCCTGTCCCCTCCCTGCAATTCTTTGCTTCTGTAAATCAATGAGTTTTCTTTTGGTTGCAGTTAGTTCAGACTGAGTTTCTGTAACTTGGAACCAAAACTTTTAAATAAACAAAGATTGAAGATGCCGTGGTTTCACATACTGTTTATGGAAAATTCACATTATTTGCCTTTCTTGCGTAGTGCACTTGTTAGGAAGAGGAGGGTGGCAGAAGCAATTTTATCTGGTTATTCGCTGGATAAACAAGAAGCGAAGACAACAACAACAAATACCTTTTAGAAAATGTAGGATTAAGCCAAGAGAAGGGCAACAGGGAAGAGAGTAAATCTCAATAGTTATTACTATATTTTGCGTTTGTGGTTTTGTACAAATATAGATACTTGCATACTTCAGTTTCTTATGGACTAAATACTGTATTTCAAGTTCAAAATACCAATAATTCTGGAAAAAGCTTCCTAAATAATCTAAATTCATTATTCATATATTTTAGGTTCTAATAGTACTTTAGATAAGTTTTCTTCAATTTAAAAGATTTTTATCTTATTGGTTAATTACAGTATTTTAACAAAAACTTCCAGCTGATTTAAAATGAACAATCTTCTTGCCAGATTCTGTCACTTTCATTCCACGTTATCTATAGTCTTAATTTTGGTTTATACTTGATCTAACCATGTTAAACATTTTCAAACATTCAGACACCAAGAATACCACAAGATGTCTTATGTTCTGAAGAACAGTTATAGTTGTTTTTAATGTATCTGTATGTTTTAATGGTTGATCAGGCTTCATTTGCATTATTTACTGTAATGTTTAAGTATATTATGTTTTTATTAATACCAGTCAAGTTGACATAACCTTTTGTAATTTCAGTCTCTGTAGTCAAAAGTTTGAGTCACAATCTGAGAACCAATGTATTTTAGTGTTTGCTGAATGTCATGTTTTTGGCATCATGTGACGACATGAATAATATACATTGTATGGCCACAGGTGATGCTGACTATAGTGCCAAGTTTGTATTAATGATTGGCATGGGAAAATCTATAGGAACATGTCTGCATTTCTAGTTACTAAGTACTTATTAGGCACCCACTGTATGCTCAGCATTTGAATAAGAATTGTGGAATAGTCAAAATGAGTGTAGGGCGTGGTCCCTTTGAATAAACCTACATAACACCATCAGAAAACACCAAAACTAAAGTATTCTTTTTATTAGTTTTCATTAGAAGTCCAGAAAAGGAAAAAAAATAAGCGAGGTCTGTTTTCCTGAAAAATATCAGAAGTCTACAATACCAGAATGAGGGACATATATAGGACATATATAGACTAACCATCCATCTGAAATGGAAACTTCCTGTAACCAGTGATTAACTCACTCATATTTGACCTGACCAATGGCAAAAAACTTAGTACCTGGTGAGGTCCCTCATGCTCTCTTAGGTAGTTTAACCAGAAGGTTCTTTTTGTGTTTAATTGAGATTAAGCTGAACCAAAAGTTTTAACCCCATCTGGTAGTTGGGCTTCTACCACCTGCAAATCATAGGATGGTCCTGCAACCTGACATCTTGTCAGGAGGAGCCAACCTCCCATCTTCTCATCTTATATCTTCCAAAAAAGGAATGCTAGTGTCCTTGAGGCTTTCTGGAATTTCTTGAAAAGCCCTGTGTCACTGATGATGCTAGGTTTAAGAAGAATCTTTAACTCTCTTACATTTCTTTGGCGCAACTCATGTTAGAATTTTCTTTCACTGTGTTAAAGGGAGAAGGAAAATGAATGGATAGAGATTTGAACTTCTTGAGAGTTTACCACATTCCAGGCACTTTTTGAGGAGTGGGAGTTGGAGATCTTCCATGCATCACTGCATCTAATCCTCATAACAACACTGTGAAGTGAATGTCATTGTCTGTATTCTCTATGAGAAACCTGAGGATAAGAGGAACATTTCCTCTTCACCCACTGTGGTTATTTTCTTCCTTTTAAAGAAGTCTCTAAGTGTAGAACTATGCACTTCACTTAAGGTGATCTTATGTATTCTCACCCAGTCCAGAACACTTTTGAGAGTGACAGAGACCAATGTTGTAATTTTGTTCCAACAAAAGGTGTAACCTGAGACTGGGAATACCTGGACCTCTGATCATCATAACTAAAGGCCCCTGAGAGGTTCTAGCTAGGAGCACTGTAACTTAAGGACATGATCAAGTCACTTCATCTTTTGTTTGTAACTCTCACGGCCCCTGTCTGTATGCATCGTATGAGAAAGTATCATCTTATATCAACTTCCACTCAAGAAATGTTCTCCTTTTCATAAGGGACTCATTTCCACCTAAATTCACTTGGGTTTCCGAGAAAATTCCAAACAAAGGAGGCCTTCTATAACTCTCTCAGGACAATAGTTGAGAAGAAGTTCAGTCCTGGACGGTGTCATGCCTGCCATTCCTAGGGCTGGTTCACTTTCAGCCTCCCGTTCACTCAGGAGTTGAACAAGTCAAGACTATTCTCTAGCTCTTTGCCTGGTCCTCTGGAATTACTATTTCTACATACCTCAGGAAAAGGTGACGTTAGTGTTTGCAGAATCCCTTTGAGATCTCTTATGAAGATGATTTGATGGCATAGATTATTATTGTAAAAAACAGACTGTGGGATTGTGTCCTTGGGGTTCTAAACAATGCTCTCAACACCGTATGAGAAGATGAGCTTGAAACATCCACTTCCTGGTATCTTCTAATGGCTTTCATTATTGTGGATCAGCAAATGTTTTGTCAATTCATAGTGAGAACCACTCTGTGTGATGATTACTTAATAAGGCACAAAACTTGTTTTACATGCACAGATAGACTGAATCATATTCTGAGTTGGGATAAACACTAACAATACAGGTAGGAGCTTGTTCAATTATATGCCTTCTAAGAGCCAGCTACCAAAGAGAAGAAGACTCTAAATTTGTCAGCAAATTTATCCAAAGTGATTCCAGATTTGATAATGCCAAATGAATAGAATTTTGTCTAGTTTTACTTTATTATCTTAAAACTTGCAAAGCTTAAAAGAAATTCTAGTTATCTTTTTATGTTAAACTAAAGAACAGGGAAGTTGAAGTTTACAAAATAAATAACATTTTATACAATAAAAAGGTATAAAATTATAAAATTCATTGTGGAAAAAATACTTTGACTATACAATTTGTCTATCTTCCTTAATTTCCATCAACTTACAGAATTAGGGCATCATTTTTCTGGCTCCATTATACTTTGAATGATCTGAAGGTTCCCATTGCTATGATAAGCAGTAAAGTTATAACATATCACTTAACCTAACAACTGATATTATGCTATGAACATTTTCATAATGTGGCATTAAAATGTATTTTAACCCATAATGCCTACTTCAAAAACAAAATACTTTATTATAAAGGTGAATAGTGACATGCTTACAAGAATATTTCTTATATAAAGAAAGAAAGATACTTCAGAGCACCTAGAAATGCTAGCAAAATATATTACAAGAGTGGCTTAATGGAGTTTTTATTTTATAAAGTTCTCTGCATATAGATTTATTAGAGTTGAGTTCATTATACCAATCTTTTTGAGGTATAACTTTGGTTTCCCTTAGCAAGAAAAGAGATTGATTTTTGTTTTCCAACCTACTTGTTTGTCACATCAAAGGAAAAATGGAACTCTAAGGTAAACAAGCTCATTTTTTATGTTTGTGTCTTGGTGCCCAGGCCTTTAGAATCTAGGTAAAGAGAATCACTTTGCAATTATTTCATGACTATAAGCCACTAACAGAAGATTCGCTTGCAGAAAAGTTGTAAAGATTTACTTGGCAGAAAAGTTTGCAAACTTTAGTGAGCATAAATGCTACCTGTGGTGTTTGCTAAACATGCAGTTTCCTTCATCTCTCCCCTTCCCCCATATCCCAGGACAGATTCTTCTGGTCTGGAATGAGATCAGGAATTTCAGGTTTATCAAGCACCTCATGTTTCCCAATGCTTGTAACCCACTTGCTGTTCTGAGAAATGCTTGTCCAAATTATCAGGGAGTAGAGAAAGGAAATGTAAGACAAGTGTAGTAAAGGCAGAAATAGGATGTTTATTGTAACCTGTCAAGGGTGGTAGAAATGTATGGGTATAATCAAAACACTAAAACTTTATTTTCTTGCCATTTCACTTCTTTTCTTATCAGCTCCTCCCCTAGACCCACTCTCCACCCAATATGCCTTTCAGGTTAGAACCTATTTATTCTATCCTTCTAGAAGATAACTGATATCACTTTACAATGTTTTAACTTTAATAGAGTGCTCTAGAAATATGTTCTACATCCACTGCTCCTCTTTTTGTTAGAGAGGAAGTTTAGTTCAGTGATTAAAGACAGACTACCAGGATTCAGATTCTACCTCTATCATTTATTAGCTACACACTTTTAGACAGTCACTTTATGCCTTAGGTTTGTTATCTTTGAAAAAGAATAATAATAGCATCTATGTCATAGGATTGTTGTGAGAAGCAAATAATTAACATATGTGAAACATTTAGAACAGTACGAAGAACACGTTAAAGCTGTATAAATGTTACTTATTATTTGTTGTGTTTAAGCCAATGGACCAGTTATGTGTACCTAAAAACTTGGTGTGACACTTGAGTAGTTTTTTTTTTCGTGGATTTAGGGAAATAAAGAATATTATTTTCACTAAGTTTCAGGAACCATTGGCTTTTCTACCCAAATGTAAATAAAAAGACACATAGGCGTAGTAATCAACTTAAAGAAGGCGTGAGAGAACTGTTAAAACAAGAACTTGGATTTTTGTAAAAACAAACAAAAAAAAAAGCTGAATATCTTTTAGACATGTATAAAACAGTAATAAAAATATAATTTCAGAAGATATTCATTTAACACAATTTAGCGGTTATTATTAATAACATTATTGTTATATTTTAAATCTAGGAAGATAGTACGTTATCTTAACACTAACAAAGTTTTCTCAGCCTAACAGGCAACCACATCCTTGTATGATTTTCTGATCAGGGGACCTATAGGTCATTGACAGCTGTAGTGAGGTTGTCTTTGTATTCAGCACCAGAGAGCTGCATGAAGAGGGAAATGCCATTTTCCAGGAAAATACCTCGCTAAGCCTGTGACATAAGGCAAAGACTTAAGAAGCAAGGCCTGTAGGGAGATAAGGAAACAAACCGCTAACCACTCTGTATTAGAAATACCCACTGAATTTAGAGGAGAATAGAGAAAAGAGCAGAGCCTAAATAGAAAAGAACAAAAAAAAGAGAAAAAATTGAAAATTTAGTGCACGGTCCAGAGTCTGAGAACAACAAAAGCCACTAAGAAATCCCTGGCATATGGTTGGGTAAATTCTGAGATTTTAAGAAGTAATTTTAATATTACAAGGCTTTGTTTTGCTGTTTTTGCTTTCTAGTTCTTACCATCCACTCTTACCTCTAAAACTCCAGTGAGGCCTGATATGCCTATATATTTCTGTAAGGTGGTATTTTGGTCAATAAATGGTTAGGACTATAAAAGACTGCACATTGACACACAAGGAAAGAACGACCTGGGAGTTCCAGGTGGTGAGTTTCAGGAAACCCTGTGACAGGCTCTGGCAAAACTATCAACCTCATAGAAAGCCAGGTACAGGTTGTACTAATTTTGGAATGGGTAGGACCACATTCTCCTATTCCAGTTTGGTAAATAAATAGGACCACTTTCTCCTATTCCAGTTTGGTAAATAATATATATTTAGCATATACTACATGTCACACACTAGTTGTGTATAGGATTTTGCATAATTATTTACATATTATTATTTAAACCTCACAAGAACCTATTAGGTAGGGACTATTATTATGTCCTCATATAGTCAAGGAAACCAAGGCCCAGTCTTACTGATTTACTTGTCTAAGATTACACAGCTAAGTAGAACCACGATGGCAGAACCAGGATGCAAAGAAAGACCACCAGATCTAGAGCACAGTGTAGCACTCTTAACCCCTCTCAGGCCTTGGTTGGCCTCAGAGACCGGAGGAGGATGCCAGCTTGTGTGATGCGTAAGGGCAGCAAAGACAAAAGTTCAGTGGAATGGCCTGAGAGTGGCAACTTAAATGATAGAGGTACAATAGGAGTCCTGAGCTGGGCACTTAGAGCCAGTGATGATGGTAAATAGCAGAGACATCAGTCCCTGGCAGTGCCAGAGATAGAACTTTTGCTCATTTCAGGGACTTCCGCTGCTCACTGGGGCATGATGTGTGTGAAGACCAGTTCCATGTACAGAATGCCAAGGTAGAGCAGAAAGTACTTATAGGTGAAACATGGATGTTCTGGGTAAAATCAGAAAGGAAAGAAAAATGCTTAATCTCACTATTACTTAACATTATTCTGACAAGTGAAGTAAGACCTAAAGCAGAAAAAGAGATAGACAATATAAAAGATTTGGAAAAAGAGTAGAGACAAATTGTTGTTGTTTGCACATAACATTTTAATCAACACATGACTGGGCATGAAATTAATAGACAATTAGACAATTAACAGACAACTAGAGGGTAGTTTATTAGTGTTTCGCAGAAACCTTTGTGAAAAAGCTTTATAATTTATTTCATAGAAATATTTATATAAAATATTGTTGTTTGTATTTACCACTGCTATTACCACCACCACCACTCTTTATGACTACAGTTCCAATTACAGAATGCAAGTTTAGTCATCCTTAATAAATCCTTTTGCCTTCTTTGTAAGGTTCTTCATATAACCCTTAAGATATTGTTAAACATTAAGTACAAGGTCTGGATGAGTCAAAATGTTGATACTTAGAAACTAAGCGGCACTAGCTAGTATTTCAGTCTCCAAGTGAACCTTTGTCCCAAGCAAGTGTGCTAGGTTTTAGTGGAGAAAGAATAATTTAAAATATTGTTAAAATAGATGAAAAGGAAGAGAAATACATATAAATCAACATATTTTAAAGTATAAATGTTACCAGATTAAAACACCACGAAGACCCCTGCCCACACACACAGAGAGAACATTGTGTCCAGGAAGTGCCTTTGTGGGAAATAGAAAGAGAAGGGCTTTCATCTGGCAGACACAGCTTCTTATTAGGACACACAGCTCGGTGTGAGAGGACCACAGCCGCATTTCATCTCTTACTCACCACTCCCCATGTATCTTCCTTATTCAAGGCACAATCCAAATAAATAAATGCAGTAAATGTGTTGAAAGAGATCTTATTGGCAACAACAACAATAAAATTAGGAATAACTGAAATAGCATACGTGCAGAATCTATATGAAGAAAATTGCAAACATTTTCTGGTAAATACAAAATAATAAATTGAGTGTCATAGCTTGTGCTTGAGTTGGATAATTAAATATTTTAAACCCACCAGCTATTCATGCAAATATTCATTTGCAGACTTAGAAACTTCCAACTAGACTACTGTGTTCTGTAGCAGGGGATGGAGGGATTCAAAGTGTGTTTCTTAGATCAGAAACCTCATTTATTGACCCTCTATTGACTACAACACAACTCTACAGAATTGTATGTCCTCTTGAACTCTTTAAGGTTATATAAGCAACACTGCTTCCCAGGTGGAGAAAACTTATAGGCACAAGGAAAGGGGGAAGAAAGGTGAAAGACTGACTGTTTATCACTGTTTAGATGATGAGATGGAACTAATAATATTAGCAGATGAATTTAAACGTCATTGTTTGTTTTCACCACTGCTATTACCACCACCACCAACCTTCATCTCTGATTTCCCAAATCTTCTAATCTCGTTTCTTTCAGGACCCTGACCCACCAACCTAGCCATTCATCACTGTCGAGGAGTTCATAAATATCTGTAATTCGACCCATTTCTTCCACCATACAAAGTGGCAAATGAGTGCACTGCTCTTGGCTTTACCCATTGGGAGAATTTCTCTTTTCCACTGTATCAAGGGTTGCCCTTGAGTGGGGCAATAATATGGCATCAGTCTATTTCCAGCTACTTCAACGTAGTGAACCAACTCACTAATGAGCCATGGGCAGGTGTTTCCCCCCTACTTGTTGATCAGTTGATCAGAATTAATCCCATATGTTAGTTAAAGAAGAGACCTGAATACAAGAGAAATAAGTGTCATGGGTGTCTGGATTATCTGACCAGATAACCTTGTGGAACTTCTTGAGCTTAATTCCTTATATATAATTTCTATCATCTAATAAATTTTTCTTGTTCCACTTGGCCCTTTGTCCTGGTGGATTTTATGAGGCCAAATCATGATGGAAGGTCTGAGTTACATTACAGGGTCTTTCCTCAAGGAGACCAAATTTACCCTTCAATCGATGGCCTCTGGGTCTGTAAGCTCCCTGACATCTGGGAACTGGATGAGGAACTGTGATGACTATAAGTCCTCTGCTCACCACTTCATGATAAAGTCTACCATGATGGGTGATCATCCATCTCAACCCTCAGAACACTGTAATTTGTTAACCATCACCACAGATACAGATAGGTCTAGACACCTTAATGACTACTCTAGCCTTGATATTCATTATAAAAACTATGCCAAATATGTATGGCCTTTGCCATTCTAGAATCTCATTATCCTCATTGTCAGTAGAGAGAGTAGCAGCATCTTTTACTGTCAACTCCAGCCTATAGACGACAACCACTCAGTCTCCTCAAAGATGCAGTGTCCCTGCACCAGGGCACTCTTCATTTCCTTAGTTTAAATGGTGCTCTCTAGGCCCTCTCAAGGAACATAATCAGATCATGGGTTCTACCATGTCACATAATAAATTCATTTAAATATTCCCACTTCCCAAACCTTCTTGGAACTTCTCAGATCCCCCAACATCTCCAATTCACTTACTGTAGACCATTTCCACGTCTAAATTTCAAGAAACACTCTCATCAGTGTATTAGCACTGATTCCAAGTGTTCTTGTTGCAACACTAAATTTTGAGTTACAGTAGAGTGTGCTCACATAAAGAAATTCTCCCTTCCCCAGTTTTATATTCTACCCGCTCTAGTCCAACACCAATTCCCACATGTGATCCAATAATTCCTGCTAGTACAAATGGACTAACACTTGCAATCTCTTTGTGTTTAAGCTAGTTCTCTCCAGTACAGAGACTGCATTTCTCCATAAGTCTGGCTTGAGACCTGTGATGGTTGATCGGATGTGTTAACTTGGCTAGGCTATGGTGTCAGCTGTGGTGACAGGTCAAATACCAGTCTGGATGTTACTCTAAAGGTATTTTTTAGATGGTATTAGTCAGCAGACTTTGAGTAAAGAAATTGCTCTTCATAATGTGAGTGGGCCTCATCCAATCAGTTAAAGGCCTTAGGGGCAAAGACTGCACTTCCCTTAATAAGTAGAAGGAATTCTCATATAAATTCTGCCTGAGTTTCGGACATGCTGCCCTGGGGAATTCAGATTCAAGAGTACAACAACAACTACAAGGCTGTAACATCAACTCTTTTTTTTTTTTTTTTTTTTTTTTTTGAGACAGAGTCTTGCTCTTTTGCCCAGGCTAGAGCACAGTGGCGCAATCTCAGCTCACTGAAAGTTCTGCCTCCAGGATTCACGCTATTCTCCTGCCTCAGCCTCTTGAGTAGCTGGGACTACAGGCACCTGCCACCACACCCGGCTAATTTTTTTTTTGTATTTTTAGTAGAGACGGGGTTTCACCATGTTAGCCAGGATGGTCTCGATCTCCTGACCTCGTGATCCACTTGCCTCGGCCTCCCCAAGGGAGGGATTACATGCATGGGATTACATGTTGGGATTACAGGCATGAGTCACCGCACCTGGCCAACATCAACTCTTACTGAATTTTCAGCCTCACCAGTTCGCACAGTTGAAGGAGGCAATTCCTNTTTTTTGAGACAGAGTCTTGCTCTTTTGCCCAGGCTAGAGCACAGTGGCGCAATCTCAGCTCACTGAAAGTTCTGCCTCCAGGATTCACGCTATTCTCCTGCCTCAGCCTCTTGAGTAGCTGGGACTACAGGCACCTGCCACCACACCCGGCTAATTTTTTTTTTGTATTTTTAGTAGAGACGGGGTTTCACCATGTTAGCCAGGATGGTCTCGATCTCCTGACCTCGTGATCCACTTGCCTCGGCCTCCCCAAGGGAGGGATTACATGCATGGGATTACATGTTGGGATTACAGGCATGAGTCACCGCACCTGGCCAACATCAACTCTTACTGAATTTTCAGCCTCACCAGTTCGCACAGTTGAAGGAGGCAATTCCTTGGTCTCGCTCTCTCTCTCTCTTTCAGCTGCTCATTTCCAGAAAGGAGTATTTCATCATAATAGTCTGTTTTCCAGGGTGTTTCCCATTTTCTTAGTCTAAGTTCTCCCGCAAGCAGAGCTTGAGACAAGGTAGAGCCTGGCATGCAGATTTATTTGGGAAGCAATCCCAGAAAGCAGGAGGAAAGGGCAGAGGAGAGAAGCATGTGAGAAGCAGAAGACAACACACGGCTGTGTTACCGAGTTGGTCACCACTACGGTGACTGATACTTAACTCTATGTGAACTTCCGAGGAGTCTTAGGAAATGTCTCCCAGATCTCTCTGGCCAGAAGATAAAAGGAAGAATCATATATCCATGTTGAAAAGTGTGCTCTGTGTTGCATGTACATGGGCACCAAAATGGACTTACTGCTCACATGATGAACTTTGACACTTGTCACTGAAAACTATTTGAAGCGTAATATTTAGTAAACTCAAAGGTTCTGTTCTCTGACCGTGGTTAATCTTCTGTAATTCAGTCATCTCACTCTTTTACAACTGCTTTCTAATTCTTAATCTTTTATTCCTACATTTTATCCTATTCATGTTATCCTATCCTATTCATTTTATCCTATCCTATCCTGGCTGGCATCAAGCAGATTCAAATCCTGTCTTACCTCTTCCTGACTCTCTGACCTTGGGGAAGTTTAACTCTCTAGGTCTGTTTTCTTGTCTATAAAATAGGATAATAACAGCACCAACTTTATGGGGTTGTTATGAGCATGATTTGAGATAATGCATGTAAAGCATTTAACAGCGGATCTGATGCATAGAAACCAGTCAATAAATGATTGCTATCATAATTACAATAGCGATTATAATAATGATGACAGTATTTGTCAACTCTAGTACTACAGTCCATGACATCATCTACTCTCTTACCTTTTGACCCTTGGGTTTGTATTGAACCTGACTAGTAAACTTCAAAACAGAATTTATCATCTCTTCCCTTCGATTGGACTGAAATTGGACATAATTACCATAAAAGAGAAGATTAGGGCTTATGTCCATTCATGGTCCCTAGCTTTAGTTAGAGTAACTCTGCTGTTTTCCCAACTGTGTTTATTGCAAAGACATCCTTTGCTGCTGGCCTCTGGTCTTATCTTCCTTCTTTGATTTGCTGTTTTTGCTTATTCTGAGCAAAAATTGAAAACAAGACCTGGACTACCTCAAAGCCACTCTCCTTTTATTGCTTATCTACACCTACTTTGGCAACTCCGTTCATCCTCGGCTTCTTTCCTGTACCTCGGAACATAGATTGTACTGTTATCCTAGTCTAGAAATTTAACATGTGTTCTGGAGGCCCCTTTAGTATCTGCCCCCAACCCCCAGCATCTCTTCACTTTGCTTCATCAGATCAACATACCTATTGTTACCTAGATGGGCTAGTCATCATGACCTTGATTTAGAAGAGCTCTGAAACCTGGCCACCTAGGTGTGAATCTTTGCTCTGCTACTTTTTTAGCAGTGTGACAATTTGGCAAGATTAGCTACTTCATCGCTCAGCATAACCTCTATTCAAATGGAAAATAATAATTCTTACCCACATGGAGTGTATATGATGATTAAACAAATCAATATCTGTAAAGTGTTTAGAATAGGGCCTAGAATATAATCATGATTCTGTAAGAAATTGCTGCCGTTATTATTCTTAATGTAGAAAACACATCCATGAAGATGCAGAGTGGGAAGCCGAGCAAAAGCGAGAGCTCCATGACTACCATTTGTCCCAATAATCACATTACTGGGTATACATCCAAGGGAAAAAAAATTCTACCAAAAAGACATATGCACTCACATGTTCACTGCAGCATTATTCATAATAGCAAATATATGAAATTAACCTAGGTGCTCATCAAAAGTGGATTAGATAAAGCAAATGTGGTACATATACACCATGGAATACTATGTAGCCACAAAAAAGAATGGAATCATGTTCTTTGGAGCAACAAGGATGCAGCGGGAAGCCATTATCCTAAGTGAATGAATGCAGGAACAGAAAACCAAATACACCAAAAACCACATGTTCCCACATATAAGTGGGAGCTAAACTGTGGGTACTCGTGGACATAAAGATGGCAACAACAGAAACCAAGAACTACTAGAGGGGTAGGAAGGAAGAGGGGTGAGGGTTGAAAAACTAACTATTGGGTGCTATACTCAGTATCTGGGAGATGGGAGTATTTGTACCTCAAACCTCAGCATCATGCAATATACCCAGGTAACAAACCTGCACATGTACCCCTTGAATCTAAAAGAAAAGTTAAAATACATAAATAAATAAAACTAAAAACTATAGCCAAAATTAGAAAATTTTAAAATCTTTTCTTTTTGTACATGGTCACCATTAATTTGCATCACTGTGTTAAACTGTATAATTTCTGTTAGATTTGATACTTAATGTATTAGTTCATTTGCATTGCTAGAAAGGAATGCCTGAGTCTGGGTAATTTATAAAAGAAATAGGTTTATTTGGGCTCACAGTTCTGCAGGCTGTATGAAAACCATGGTACCAACATCCGGAGGTACCAGGAAGCTTACAACCAAGGCAGAAGGCAAAAGCAGGGAGCTGGTGTACCTCATAGTGAAAGAGGAATTAAGAGAGAGGGAGCAAGAGGGGAAGATAGCAGGAGGGGTTACACTCTTTTAAACAACCAGATGTCATGTGAACTCATAGAATGAGAACTCACTTATTACCACGAGGACACCAAACCATTCATGAGGAATCCACACTCCCATGAACCAAACACCTTGCACTAGGTCCACCTCCAAAATTGGAAATCACATTTCAACATGAGATTTAGAGGGGACAAAACATCCAAACCATGTCACTTGAACAGGGGAAACAAAGGCTGCGGGTCAGGTGAGATGATATTTAAGGTTGTACCAGGCCTGGGCTTCGAGGACCTACAAGAGGTGATGCCAAGTGTCTGTAGTGGTATGGCTAATGGTCACATCCTAGATAGAAGGATGCTGCGACAGTCTCTTCACTGTGATTTCTTATTACAATGTCTCCCTGGCTCCTCTCAGTGTTAGGCACCTGGTTCATCAGTTTTCTGTTGATTTTGTGATATGCCTAGGATTATTTCAGTAAGTTTCTTTTCTGTCATGTGAACTGAAGTTCATTCTTCTTGTCTGATCCAGGAATCCTAGTGACTATAGGATTTTTGAAGCTCGTTCTTCCTTTGGGAGACATTATTCCTTTACTCCTACCCAAATGCTCCTCAGATTCATATGTCTCTGCTTTCTCCATCAAACTCTTTAACCTCTATATTCTTTTTCTGTTCCCTTGTGGTACTTTTTTCTCATTCTAAACATTCTCTGCGATTGAGTTCATCTATGTAACTGTCTTCAACTACTTCAACTTTAATGTAAGTAGTTCCTACATCTATATTTCTGTGTAAGTCTTCAGTCCTAAATTCCAGATGCAGTTTTGACTTCTTATGTATTATATGACTTGGGTGAACTGACCATGTCATCTTCCATAACTGAACCCACTCATGTCACTATACTCTCTCAGGAAGTAATAGTTAAGCCAAAATTATGCAAGAGTCATCCTTGACTCTTTCTTTCCTCCTGTTCCCTTCTCCTGTTGCTACTGCTTTATTTATGATCCCTCTTCTTTAGGCTGAACAACTGCAAGACCTACTAAACTTCTAAACAGAACAACTGCAAGGCATTCTAAACTTTTAAACATGCAAATCTGATATTGATTCCCTGCTTAGCAGTTTTGGATGGTTCTATATTTCCTTCATATCACACAAAGTAATTCTTGTCAAATTATTTCAGTTCAAAACTAGTCAACCGAAGGATCTTTTTTGAAGTCTTACTATGAAGTATAACGTGCTAGAATTGTGAAGATACATATACATGATTTCTTACTCTTAGAGAGCTCAAAATCTTCTGGGAAAGAAAATCACAATGCATCAGACATGGCTTATGTTCTTAAGAGACTTCAGATCTCTCAACCTTGCCTTCTCCCACCTCTCTTCCAGATCTGCATGGTTCCTGACAAACTTCACAGAGGTACCGAGCGTGCATTTTGCCTCCTGCTCACACAGAGGGCCTCTTGCCACTTTCTTTTCACTCACCAGTAACCACACAGGATTGAAGTGACAATAGGTTCTCAATAAATGATTATTCATAAAATGCAACTTTGATATTACAGTATTTTAAATATTCCAGCATCAATTATAAAGAGAACCTAAATAAGAACATCATATTGTGTATTGGAGAATAATTGGAGATTTATGGCTTATATTATTTACTTTATCTTTAATAGACTTCTAGCTTATATGAGTAGAAAGCATATTTTAAAAGAAAATTCTCCCAACCAACCCAGAGGCTACTTTGTTGAATTGATTACGTAACATAAATAAGCATCCCAAGAATAATGCCTAACTCTATTGATGTTTTTACTAGGTCATCAAGTTAAAGCTAGACTTTACATTTAATACCCTCAATAAAATGAAAGGAAGGCAAATGATTTTTAATAAAATGTTCTCTCTCTCACAAAGGAAGAGGCAAAAATGAAACAGACCCTTCTAAACTTACATCAGAAGACATTTGCTGTGAAGTGTACTTACTATTTAAGGATCATCTATGAATATTTGCTGAAGACATCAACATTTCTAGACTATTTGGCTTGTGTACTGCGAGACATTTGTATCTATATTTGCAAGCTTTATCTTTGATTTTTGAAATTTTTTATTCTGAGATAAATCCAGACTTACAGAAGAATTGTGCAAAGAGTAGAGTTCCCATATACCCTGTGTCCAACTTCCCTTAACATTAATAACTGTATAACTATAGACCTATTATATATTTAAGAAACTTATCTTGGTATGATCATATTAACTAAACTATAGAATTGGGGGGGGGGATTCACCAATTTTTCCACCATTTTTTTTGTTCCAGTTTCCAATCCAAGACACTCTGTTGCATTTAATTTTCCTGTCACTTGTCTCCTCCACACCATAGCAGTTTCTTAGTCTTTCTTTTTCATGGCTTTGACATTTTGAAGAGTACTGGCTATTATGTTCACTATTTGGGTGATGGTTATAATAGAAGCATAAATTCCAGCATTATACAATATATCTATGTAGAAACCCTGCACATGTAATCCCTCTAACTAAAAATTTAAAAAGAAAGAGTGCTGCCCAATTATTTTGTAGAATGTTTCTCAATTTGGGTTTGTCTGATGTTTTTTATGATTGGATTTAGCTTCTGCATTTGGGGAAGATATCACAGCAGTGATATTTCCTTCTCAGTATACCACATTGAAGGGTACAAGATGTTCATGTGCCCTATTGATCATGTGATTATTATTGGTCACCTCGATTATGTATGATTAAGGTGGTCTCTGAAAGAATTCTCCACTATAAGGTCATATTTTTTCCTCTTATAAGTTTTAATAATATTTTGGACGAGGTACTTTGAGGCAATTCAAATATGTTATTTATGCTTAAACTTTTATTCACACATTTTATCATCCATTAGTCGGTCTTGTCTGGGGCAATTACATTTTGGCATTCTAAAGGTGATTGCCTATTTTCCTAATTCCTTTTACATTTATTTAATTGGAGTCCACCTATAAAGATGAATTTCCTACTTACTCTCATGTATTTATCTGGTTGTTTATATCAGCATGGATCTTTAATGCTTATTTTGTTCCTTATGTTGTAGTCCAAGAACATGTAATTATTTTGCTGCTCAAGTTCTAACTATGGCATTTGGAGCTCTTTCCAGTTGGTTCTTGTGACCTTTGGTATGCTGCTATTTCTTTTCCTTTTCCCTATTCTTCCTTTCCTGTACTCTTCAAAATGTCAAAGCCATGAAAAATAAAGACTAAGAAACTGCTATGATGTGGAGGAGACAAGTAATGGGAAAAGAATAAGTAAAAGAAATAGCAGAATAAGGATAAGGAAAAGAAATAAGGAAATAAGCATTTCCTTATTTCTTATTTGTTATTTGATGACATGATTTAGGCTTATCATGTATTTTTTCCTGTACCAGACATATAATGAATCATTTCCCAAGGATTTTTGGAATCTTTTATGAAGAATTTTATTTAGAAGAGAAGATCTGGTTTCTAGATATGGTCATTGCTACCAGGGCATCAGAGGTTAAAGAAAAATAA
>NW_016819032.1:962165-1014900 GCF_001698545.2 Rhinopithecus bieti
TGGGAACCATGGGGACTACTTTAAATTGGGTGGCCGGGAGAACCTCTTTGAAGAGATAAGGTTGAGGCTGATTTGTGGCAGATGAGAATGAGCTCATCACATGCTAGCTGGGGAGAAAGCATTCCAGACAGAGAGACTCGAAGTGGCCCAGTCGTTCTTTGGTTGGCAAGAATGACTACCAAAATGTCTAGTCTGGTGTGGACAAATACCTCTCAATAACTAATCCTATTATTTTTTGTTTTCAAATATTTATTTGGTTTCTTGTGTGGGAGGCATAATTCCAGCCACTAGGAAATATACTCTTTGAACACAAAGAGCTTACGGTCTAGGAAAGAAAACTTGCAAGTCAACTGGAGATAACCAAGTGGAGTGGAGAGGCTTTATATAAGAAGAGCACCTAATCCCAATTTGGGTAGGAGTGACAGAATCAGGAAAGGTTTACTTAAACAAACAGTGCCTAAGCAGATGTAACCCATACAGCAAGAACATACAGGGGCTTATTATTGTCTTCTTGAGTTGGATAGAAAGAGTTGAGTAGATGACTTCAACAGTGTTATGAGTTGAATTTCATGCCCCACCAAGTTTGCATGTTGAAGTCCTAACCCTGAAGATCTCAAAATATGACCTCTTTTGGAAACAAAGTTATTGTAGAAGTAATTAGTTAAGATGGAGTCTTTAATGGTGGGCCTCAATCTCATAGGACTAACGTCCTTATATAAAGGGGAAATTTGGACACAGAGGTAGAGACACACAGAGTGAAGAAGATATGATGAGACATGATGAGAAGATGGCCATCTACAAGTCAAAGAGAGATGCCTGGAACAGATCTTTCCCTCATAGCCCTCAGAAGGGCTTTGAAGGGCCTTCACTTATAGATGAAGTATCCACACCCTGATTTTCTGGCCTCCAGATTTGTGAGACAATAAATTTTTGTTGTTTAAGTGGCCCAGTTTGTGGTATTTTATCTGGGAGACCTAGCAAACGGATATAAACATAAACTCAGAAATACCCATAATATAGTATTAAATGAAATGAACATACACAGTTTGCCTGTAACTTCTTAATGCATCCTAAAAACAAACAAAAAACTTCAAACAAAATGGATATACTTTCTTTCTTGGGGCCTGTAAATTAGAATACACCACAGAGTGTGTGAAAGCAAAATAAATCTTTCTAATTCAGTAAGTGCAAAGCAAAGCATTTCACCTGTCTGTTCAAAACAAGAAAAAAATACAGATAAATACGCCAACTTTGTAAATTGTTCTTGATAGTTACATTAATTATATATTTTCTGGATTAAATAATGGTATTTACACTTAATCTAAACAGAAAACAAAATATAATATTGAAAACATAATATTTTTCAGACAATCATAATCCTAGTCATCTTTTATTTATCCATCACTATTAATTTATTCAAATGTAAGAAGCACATTTTCTCTACAAAGACTGGATAACGAAAATAAAGAAGTTGTTAAAGAGAAGATTTGGAATATTCTCAACACAAAGAAATAATAACTGAGGTAATGGATACTCTGATTTGGTCATTAAACCTTATATGCAGTTATCAAAATATCACATATACTTCATAAACATATACAGTTATATATCAATAAAAAGGTTTTAAGGAAAGTCTTAAATAACAAGTACGTATTTATACACATAGAATAAGCTCAAGTTTAATTGTCAGGGGAACAGGTGAAATGCCTTTGGAAATTTTAAATACTCAGAATATCCTTGGGGTTTCTTTCACTTTGTTTCTTCCATTCCTTCTCCTTCTCTACCTATTCCAAAATAAATACATGAAATGGCAAGCAGAAGGAATAGATTCACCCATTTGTAGTCATGAAAACATCTAGAAATGTCTCAAATATTCTACTTTTTCTTCTAAATTTCTATAGTGATTAACAAATTGAAGATGCACTCGTTATGATTTTATTGGTTCCCGTTTCATAGTGGTATTATTTTAGCACATTATTGATCTAAACCAGTAGATCTCAATCTTGGTAGCACATTAAAATCACCTGTAATCATTTTTTAAACACATGTGCCTAAGCTCCAATCCCAAAGCTTCTGGCTTAATTGGTATAGGGTGGTGCCCAGACATGAATATTAAACAAAACAAAACTCTACATCCAATTAAAATGTGCAGCCAAGACTGAGAACCCCTGACCTAGGCAGTATTCTGATAATTGGCCAAGGTTAGGAAACACTAGTTCGGGACATATACTGAAAATGCAAGACAAGCTAGACCGGTCTGTTTTGTGTTTTGTGACAAAATTTCCTCAAACTCACCTTAGTGCTACCTGTTGCTGAAAAACATTTCCTTTTAACATTTACTTTTACTGTAAAAAAAGTAACATTTACTTTTCCTGTCTGTGATTGTTTATATTGTTTATGCATTTGGTTTTTCCATTAATCCCTTTCACAGCATTTAAGAACCAATTTGAGATTATATGTATACTTTTATATATACACATACATGTGTGTATGTGTGTGTGAAATACATACACAAAATATAAAAACAATAAACTAAGTAGTGGTAAAATACCTGTGTATATTTAATCACTGTAAACACTAAAAAGTCCTTTTCAAATGATATCTTTCTTTGGGGAAGCAGCTCTTTCTTTATAATTAGATGCTTCTTTCCTCACTAAATTCGAAATTACCATCTTCTATTCAAATGAATTTGGGATGCATAATGGACATTCTTAGAGTCTGACACTACTGGGTACAGAATGCCAGATAATCAAGCATATTTTCTTGTTTCCTTCAAGTCTTTCCTGCCAGAACACCTCATCCTCATCCTCATCCTCATGTGGGAGTTAATGGGAGTAGAAAGAGTGTTCCATTTTGCTTGGCCTTTCCAAGTGAGGTCACCCAATGAGACTCCACACAAAGCTGCTTCTTTTTACACAGGTATCGTCCAACAAGGGATCAAAATATAGACGGAGTTCCTCCCTCCCTTTCCTACCCTAACCCTAACTCTAACTAATGGGTGGAATAGGGAGGAAGGAACTCCTATGTATTCATAGTTTATGTATTACATGTAACCCGGTGTCTACAATAAATAAATAAATACATAAATAAATAAACCTACCTGGGCTGGTGGTGCATGCCTGCAGTCCCTACTTGGAACTTCAACTACTTGGGAGGCTGAAGTGGGAGGATTGCTTAATCCCAGGAGTTTGAGGCTGCAGTGAACTAGATTGCACCACTGTACTCCAGCCTAGGCAGCAGAACAAGATCCCATGTTAAAAAAAAAAATAAGTAAAAAAAAACACAATGAAGATTACATGCAGCATTCTAATTTACAGTAGCTGTTACATTTGTACTTCACAAATCAGCATGAGGTTCTAGAAATGCACATTTCTTTTTTGCAACCTGTATTAAGAAGGTAAATGTCTAGTTGCTGCTCAAGACATAGTAGACTTTTCACATTTAACAAGCAAACAAAACAAGCAAAAGTGAATAAAACATCATCATCATCATCAACAACAACAACAACAAAGTAACATATTTTGTGACAATAACTCATGGGATTCTTTTTCCTTATTTTCCTTTACTATATTCTTTCATTTTACTATAGGGAGTTTTACTTAGATCTGCAAACCTTCTGCAGATAGAGTTTTTACTTCTTAGGCTTAATAAGTTTACTTTGTTTTAATTATTCTACAAGAACAAGAAACATTATATATATACACACATATATATACATATATACATATACATATATACATATATACATATGTATATATACACACACATAGGGGATAGCATAAAATTATTCAGGTCTAAAACAAAACAAAACAAATAAAACAGACAACCAATGTTATTTTGGTCAATGTTTAACAACCAGCATTTTTCCAAAAAAAAACTTAGAGAAAACATTAACTTATGACATTTGATGATTTTTGTGATGTAAATTCTCCCACCATAGCTGATTTCAAGCTACAGATTTTGAAAGACATGCACAGTCAACTTTAGTGAACCAGGACAAGGAGTTTCAGCACTCCACTGGTGGGAACATTAAGACAGTACCTCATTAAATATCCATTATAATCCAATGAAGTGGAAAAAGAAATAGTAAATTTGAATTCAGAACAATTGGATTTGAGTCTTGGCCTGTCTACTTACAAGCCATGTGAATTCAGTCAAGTAATTTCATCCCCCAATCCTGACTCTTTCTTAATAATGCATTTAAATATTTCTCTCTAGTTACCTTCCTTTGAATGCGTTTCTTCTTCTTAACATGTTTCAAAACAAGTGTAATGTACTCTTCATAGCATGTACCCTTGATGTGATGTGATATGATGCATTTTTAGGGCACAATTGTTTTCCCCTATTCATTTTGCTTTTCTCATACTGTCAGCAGTGTAGTAGACACATAAAAGGCACTTACTTATAAATACTGAGCTTATTCTGGAGCAGCACTATCTGGAGGTCTGGCAAAATATTGAGCCCATCTCAATCTGAATCCAAACTCTAAGACTGAAATTAGGAAGTTCCTAAACTCAGCATTTGCTAAACTCATTTTCTTTGAATTATCCCACTGTAAGGGTATTGCCTGTTACCAGGTGATTGCAGAAGCAGTATAACGCAATAATAATTTAAGCCCAGTGGCTAATTGAGGCCATTTCATAAAGGGAGTATGCTTTAAAGGGTGTAGTTTCTTTTGTTTAATGTTAATTGCTCCTAATCCATTTACATAAACAAAACCACAGTTAACACAAATGTAAAGTGGGTAAGTGTAACCTTAATATAGTTTAATCTAAAATATTCATGGGCTACTATCTTCTCTTTCTTTTCCAGCCTATATCCATTGTATCCATTATACACTATAACTGAAAATTAAAAGTTCTTATGTACTTTATTAATGAAATAGAAATATGGATACCTGAGAAAATATTTCTTTTTAATGTGTGTTTTGTCTCTTTGTTGTATGGCACAACTGACAATATTAAAGATTTTCCCAGTGTTTGCCATTTCTTTTAACTGAAATTCACAGATGCCCCAGCATCCAATTCTGATAACTCTTATGCTTATAGCTTTGATTTTTTTATTTTTCTCTAATTATCCACTCAAACCAGTAACCCAGATCCACAGATTTGCCAGCAAAGACCTAAATCCGGACTCTTTGCAAGATTAATGGTGTGACCTGGGGCAAGTCCTTTTCCTTTCTGAGTTTTCTCATTTGGAAAATGGAGGACTAAATGAGCTATACATATGAAACTATAGTACATTATTTTATTATTTTTAAGATTAAATTTATTTCAAATTTTAAAATTTGAAAAAAAAGTAAAACTGAAATAACTAATAACCTTAGAAACACCATTCTTTAGGGTCTTTTGCTTCAGGGACCTAGAAAATCAATTTAACACAGTTCTGGTACTTCTAATTAAAGGAAATTTTGTGTTTGTTTAGGCTTTCTCATGTAGGTCAAGACACCTGTTAAGTTTCATAGTTCAGACAGATGATTTGAAGTTGATTTATGGTGTTTTACTTGATCAGCTCTAAAACTAACATCATTTTAATTGTGTTTCCCTTTTTCTAGCCACACAGAGATGCTTTAATCATGTAAATCTTGCTCTCTGCCTTTTTTGTGCAGTGTTTGTCGCTCTATCAACATGGGATGCCTTTTTCTCCTTCCTTCTTGCTTGACAAATTCCTCCACATCACTTCATATATCAAATTTCTGGAAAGATCTCCCTGCCCTGTCTCCTCTGAGTTGTTTGTCACCCCAATTTGCTGCCATCATACCCTGAACTTACTGTGATAATGTCACTTTTCACCTTGATTTGAGCAGATCCTGATGTAGTGCATAACACGTAATAACCACTCGGTAAAACCAGTTGAATTAATTCATTCTTCTTCCATCCTCCTTCATCTTCTCCATTTTTTTTCACGCCTTCTCTCTCTTTTTCTTGCCCCAGTCTTTTCTTCTCTTTTATTCATTTGTCATATTTTAATCAAGCATATTATTTAAAATGTATAACCTCGGGTGTTTTCCATTAACTAGTTTATTATCACTACATTCTCTAATTTTGTGTCACAACATTAAACAATCTTCAGTGCTGTAATTTTAACTGTTCTATTTGTTCAGTGACATGTATACAACTATTTATCTTAAAAAATATTATTATAAAATGCTTTACATGTTACTTGTTTTTAGTGTTACAACCCAACTATTCCTTCAAATTATATCATATATCTCCATTTTCTAATACAGCCTAGTAAACAGAGTGCTTTCTAGGCTACTCAAGAACCAATGTAAGTTGTAGACGCCTCTTTTCTGTGACTTGGTTCCTTCCTCCTGTAATTGTCTCACTAGCCTTGGGTTGGCAGTCTCCTCTCTCTCTCCCCCTCTCTCTCTGTACACTTACACATACAAATACTTTTTTTTTTTTTTTTTTTTTTGCAACATAGGGAAAACTAAAACAAAACAAACACTGAAATTTACATGAAAATTACTCCCAAGTCCAAGCACAATAAAATAAAATAAAATAAAACGTCATAAGAAACACCTTATAGATCCTTTTTACTTTCCTTTTTCTTTTAACACAGGGTCTCGTTCCATCGCCCAGGCTGGAGTGGAGGGCATAATCACTGCTCACTGCAGCCTTGACCTCCTGGGCTCAATCAATCCTCTTTTTTTTTTTTTCGCTCTGTCTCCAGGCTGGAGTGCAGTGGTGCGATCTCGGCTCACTGCAACCTCCGTCTCCCGGGTTCAAGCGATTCTCCCGCCTCAGCCTCCTGGGTAGCTGGGACTACAGGCGCCCACCACCACGCCTGGCTAATTTTTTGTATTTTTAGTAGAGATGGGGTTTCACTGTATTAGGCAGGATGGTCTCGATCTCCTGAACTTGTGATCTGCCCTCCTTGGCCTCCCAAAGTGCTGGGATTACAGGCGTGAGCCACTGCGCCCGGCATTTATTTATTTGTTTATTTATTTATTTATTTATTTATTTTTCAATTTTTGCCCAGGTTGGCCTCGAACACATAGCCTCTCCTCTTTGCGCACCAGGACAACCGGCCAGAGCCACAGTTCCCAATCGATCCTCTTATCTCAGCCTCTTGGGTAGCCGGGATTACAGGCATGCACCACCATGGCCGGCTAATATTTGTATTTTTTTGGTAGAGAGAGGGTTTCCCTATGTTGTCCAGACTGACGTCAAACTCCTGAATTCTAGTGATCTGCCCACCCTGGCCTCCCAAAGTGTTGGGATTACAGGCATGAGCCATCACTCCCAGCCTCTCTACTTTCTAGCTTTGGCCAGTATCCTGTCTCAAGTTGTTCATGGTGTGAATCTGTACATGCTTCTGCCTCACTAGGAAAACTTTATCTCCTAATCACAAGTAATGAGGACAACCTAATCTCCACCCTCCTTCCCTTCCACTAGAAAAATCTATAGGATACAGTGGTATAACAATACGTGTTTTAAAAATTAAATTATTTCATCTAAGATAGCACCACCAGAGCTTTGATGAAAAGTACTGTCACGTACCTTTCAGAATAGTAGCAAAATAGCAAGAGATTCAACATGGTAGCTTAAGTTAAACTGAGGTAAAACTCAGTACCTGAGACCTTGGATTTGCCTTAGGAGAAAGACAAGCTTGCAGGCACTCACAAACATCTCCAAGATACAGGAAATAATTCTCAGAAATATTCTGGTTCAAATTATTCTGGGGAAAAGGAAACTTTTACCAAAAGATAGTACAATCTGTCATCTTCTGTATCCACATCCCTACAGGAGAAAGTGTTATATCTGACCACATAAAACAGTTTCAGTCTTCCATTTTCATCTTTCTAATTTTTCAGTACATAGAAATAGCAGCAGTTTTTAGTGACCATTGGAAAGACCAGCAATTTAATCCTTCATCTTCACCCTTAGACCCACAAAGGAGCATCTGAGCCATTGAGTTTATGGTTTGTTTGTTTGTTCGATTAACCTTAGGTAAGATAAATTCTTAAGGGCATTTTATGAAGCACTATTCAGAAACCAATCAATAGACATTCATTTTTGTTATATCCAAAACAAGGTGCAGAAACCTTGAGGAATGGTTTTTATATTTAGTTCAATAGCAAAGAAATAGAAATGGTTTCTTCGAGTATGCATCACATTTGCTATAGAAGTAACAACACCTGCGTTTCAATCTAGCCAACAAATCAATTTATAATGCTCTGGGTGAGTTTTGCGGTTGTTAGTTCTAAAAATGCCAATAGTTTCTTGGGGAAGATTAGGTTTTCAACCAACTTGTAAAACAAAAGTTCGATTTCACTGTCATCAGATTCAATCACAAACATAATAAAAGGCTAGGTATTAAAAGGAGTAACAACTTTCTCATCTCAAAGAAAACCCCATTTAAGAGAGAGATTTACTTGTTAACTTCTTTGGTTTATTTTAAATGGGATAATTTTCTCATAGTTCCAAATACCTGCTGAGATATTAAAAGTGCATATAGGCCAGGTGCTGTGGCTCACACCTGTAATCCCAGCACTTTGGGAGGCTGAAGCCTGGATCACCTGAGGTCAGGAGCTTGAGACCAGCCTGGCCAACATGGTGAAACTCTGTCTCTACTAAAATTACAAAAATTAGCTGGGCATGGTGGCAGAAGTCTGTAATCCCAGCTGCTGGGGAGGCTGAGGAAGGAGAATCGCTTGAACCCAGGTGGGGGTGGGGTCAGAGGTTGGAGTGAGCCAAGATCCTGCCACTTCGCTCCAGCCTGGCCCAAAGAGTGAAACTATGTCTCAAAAAAAAAAAAAAAAAAAAAAGTGCCTATGCATCATAAGAGAAAATGCAACTGCTTGGAAGTCATGAAAAAGTACTCAACATTATGAATAGGCAAATAATTAAAATGCAAATCATGTCTATAATTTCTTTCTCATCGACACAGCAAGATTTTAAAGAATGAAATAATTATATTCAATTCTTACTCTGATATTTACTGTTGTATTCATTGACAGTAAGAAGGTATATTGGTACTCTGCTTTGGTGATGCAAGTTAGCTTTATATACCAAAAACTATTATATTCCTTATGTTTTGACCTAGAACTTCTGTTTGTGGGTCTACATCTCAAGAAATAATCCTGAGTTCAGAAAAAGCTTTATGTATTAGGGTGGTTTTTATAATAATGAAAATTGAAAACAATTTAAATGTTCAATATTAGGAATTGGTTAAATCAGTTGTGATATAGTTATTTGAAGGAATTTATTACAGTCATTAACATGGTAGCTATATAGAATTGTCATGACATAGGACAGATTTTATGTTATAACTAGGAGAAAGCATGCTACAAACTTACGTTCACAGTACAAGTATAACAATGTTAAAAATTCTACACACAGAAACTGGACTGGAAACATGTATATAAAAAGATTATCTTTAGTAAGTATATATTACCACGCTTAAAATGAACATTTAATAATGTGATTCTTAATATATAAGTAATTGGTAGTAAGATTCCATCCACATTAAAAAATTCCTTTCAAACGTGTAGCTTTAAAGGCCACCAAAGGAAAGAATAATTGGAGAAAATAGCAATAAATAAATAAAAATCTAAAGTATTTGTTATATTCACTTCACCAGGATTTTCATCCTGACCATCTTGGAAACTACTGTAATTTTCAAAACATATAGTAAAGTGTAAGCTCCATGAGGGCAGATATCATGTCTTCTTCAGCTTTGTATCATCAGCCCCACTGGTAGTACTCAGCATACAGAAGGTGTTAATAAATGATGAATAACTAACTAGTATTATTGAAACAACAATTAGAAACAGTAAGTTTAGTGGACATCTGTTGATTTGCCTGTCTAGTTACTGTTTATCCTTTTTTTCTGTCTAGCCTAGTGTTATTTTTGGGCAATCATTTCTCCAACATTTTTTGTCCATGTGGTCAGGCCCACCACTTGACTTTAGGTTTATGTATAAGATTCAGGCCAGAAGGATTGTGTTTTGCTCAAACTATTGGGAACAAGACATGTTCTTTCAACAATGACTTGCTAAACCAGTCGCTGTTGAAATCCTGGAGCTTCTGGTGGTCATCTTTGCCTCCACACTGGGAAAACTGAAATAATGAAATCAACACAAAAAAGGCAGAACTAAGAGATGGAGAGAATTTATGCTTTAATCTTAGTTAGGTTATCCCCAGCCTTCCAGTTACATGACCTAGCAAATCCTTTTGTGCTCAACAATTTTGTTTTGTTTTCTCTTGAGCCAGTTTGGGTTAGGTGTGTGGGCTGAATAGAAAGAGTTCTGAACTACCCAGAGATGTGTGCTAACATTTCTTTTCATAGGTTTGTCAACAGTTTCGATAATAATGGGGAGTGATTATTTTATATAAAATTAATCACTATTCTATGCAAACAGCCTTGAGAAATCATTGTTAGTAGCTATTAGTGCACATGAGTTACTTCTAATGTTTAATAGCCCTTTACCCAGGTAAAAGACTGTGAGTCTAGTGAGATTGAAGGAGTTTCCACTGCAGTGCATTGAACTCATGGGAGCCAAGCTTTTTTTATTTTTATTTATTTTTTTTAATAGCTAATGCTTCTTTTTCTTTGTTCATACACTTCGCCCATACTAAACTCACAAACTCTCTTTTTACACCTGTAGTTTATTATATTTACTAAACTACATATTTAGTCATTCATACATAACCCAAAGTACCTTGTAATGACTTCATCAATGTGTACAGTATTCCTACCAGCCTAGGAGTCTTTTAGAATAAATTAGGTCATCTTACAGAGATAATGGTTCTATCTGTAAATGGCTTTTTTGAGGCCCTGAATTTATTCATAATGAACGCTTTCTGTAAGTTGATCATACATAAACATCTCTAATCAAATTTGTCACTGTATTTCCATAAAATATATTATTTAAATTTATAAAATGGTGTTTTTCCTTGATGTGCCTTAAGGTTAAAAAAAAAAACTAAAGAAATACAAGAGTCATGAGGATCTTTATATTTAAATCTTTCTCTGTATTGTAACGTCATAAGATTTCTGTCTTCTTTTTTTCTCCCTATATGATGTTTCTCTCCTAGCAAAGGTCAGAGCCCAGTATGGAACCCCTTAACTATTTGTTTGATGAATAAACCTATTCATGCATCTTTAGGTAGCCTCTACATATGAGACCTTGGATTTGCAATAACTTTGTGTTTGTTTCATTTGAAGTTCAGTCTCTTCAACTTTTTATTGCATGACTAGGCAATTATATGTTGTAAAATATTAGTTCTTGCTCTGAGCCAGACACTGTTGGAAGTATTTTCTTTATAATATCACATTTAATCTTCATAACAACCTAAAAATTAGCCACTATTATTGTCCCCATGTTATAGATAAAGAGATTGAGGTACAGAAGAGTTAACTAACTTGCCTAGGGGTTATATTGCTAATAAGTAGTAAAGCGAGGATTTGAACTCAGGCAGTCAAGCTTCTAAGTCCAAGTTCTTAACCACCACACAACACTATCAATCTTTTGCTTAAGCTTATTAATTTAGGCATAGATTAAAACAAAGAAACATACAGATAGAAATAAAAATAAAATAGAGCTTGCAGTGGTTTGAATGTCCCTGCCAAAAGTCATGTTGAAATTTGGTTGCCATTGTAATGGTGTTAAGAGGTGGGACCTTTAAAAGTTATGCCATGAGTCTCCACCCTCAGGAGTGGGTTAGTTATCATGAGAGTGGGCTTCTGATAACTGGATAAGTTTGGCCACTTCCCTGTCTGTCTTGTGCCTGGCTTCTGTCTTCTGCCTTCCATCATGGGAAGACCCTCATCAGATGCCCATGTCATGCTCTTGGACTTCACAGTCTCCTGAAGCATGAACCAAGCAAACTTCTATTTTTTGTTTTGTTTCTTTTTGTTGTTGTTGTTGTCTTTTTAATAAATTACCCACTCTGTGGTATTTCTTTATAGCAACAGAAAACAGACTAAGACAGAGCTTTTACTGAATAACCTGATGGCAGAAAATTAGAAGAAATATATCTTGTTTTCATTTAATTTTAAGGTAGATTCACTTTTAAGGAAGAGTCAATAATTTGTAATAATAAATTATTTTTTTCCATAAAGTGCTTATATTTTATTTTTAGGAAAACTTTGTGTGCAAGTACAAAATATGGGAGAAATAGTAATGTAACAGATTTGCAAACCAATAATTTGGGGTTAGCTTTTATACAAGTTTTTCTATTACCTTTGAGAAAGATAGATAATGGGAAAAGAGAGCATGCAGAAGGTAGGCCAAAAGAGGTAGGATCAGAACATCAGTTTCCCAGAACTGTGGAGAGTATTCTGGATTCACTTGAATTTAGCAGTGCCTGGAATCTCTTCATCCAACCAATATATGCCATTTTGTTCAGTAACACCAATTTAATTTTGCTCTTCTATACTTTCCTAGTTCAGTGGAGAATATCACGTTATAGAAAGAGGTAATGATAACTTCATTAGCTGAAAAAATGTGTTTCTACTTTCTAGGACTGGAGAATTTGTCTTTGAATTATTTAAGCTATATGACTATCTATTTATCTGTCTGTCTATCTATCTAAATATATACTTAGATGATTGTGCTAAAACATGCACAGAATTATACTTGGCTTTACACACATATACATCTAAGTAATTTTTCTACTTCTATATTCCCATTCTTTTCTCCCAAAATGCCAGATATAAAAATATTCCATTAAAGTGAATGTATTTTCTGATTGAGAAATCAAATTCCAATGCAGTCACAAAATATGTTTGTTAATGGGCATACCACTAGCAATAAAAGACTACAAGATATCTTTTAGCTTTTTTCTCGTGGGTCATTCATTTTCCAAATTTTCCTAGCTTCTAATTCTAATGAAGCAGTTACATTTATTTCTGTCTCTACACACAAGAAGAAATTGTTCCCATTGTCAAATAAGCTGAAGAAAATCTTTCATTCCTCACTTCTCAGCAGCATGGGTGTTGGGCTCTACCTTAACGTTTGAAAATATTTATCCTCCTCTCCTAACTTCCATCACTGCCATTGAGTGCAATTGATATCACTGAGCTCACTAATTTAGGACAGGAATAATGATGCTAAAGCTCTTATTAGAAGAATCCTTAGGGTTTAAAAAACCTACACTTGATGGCCTCATTGTACCATTAGGCTAGGATATCCCATGTGTAAAGTACAAGTAATTAGGGTGAATGGAGTGATTTTAGAGAGACTGGGTCTCAAAGATTGTAGTTGTCCTTGAAAAAATATAAGGGTAAAAAGCAATGGCTCATGTACAATACAAGGAAAGCCACAAGAAAGATTATATTGTAGCTATTTCTTTATGCTCTTTCTTTTATGAAGTCTTTACACTCTGATCAAAGTTCCTTGTGACATCTAGAGGGCCAACCACAGTGAATAGTCAATAACAGGAAGTAGATACGATGCCTTTATGAAGTTGCTGCTTTAAACTGGAATGCCAGCTCTCTAGCAGAACTGCACTGTTCCACAGGACCGACGACACCTAAATGCTTAGATGGGAGATAACTTCTGATGAGTCTGATTACACACGCTTAGGTCCTCTGATTTGCCAATGGTAGTTGAGGAGGCATCACTTACTTGCATGGCGTTTGTGCACGATTTATGTTTGTACCCTGGGGCAAGACAGGTTAATAAGGCCAAGAAGACGGGAGGCTGTGGGAGTGGGTAATAACTGGGGAGGACTTCACAGCATCAACCTGGGGGAAAGGGAGGAGGGCTGAGGATGAAGGGTGTTCCCTCCTCCTTCTGCCTATGTGTTAAGTGGCAAGATAAATTTTGAAAGCTGCTGTGAGGAGGAGCTACTCACTGGGTTTTGGGGTGTTTTGTACCTCACCCTCCTCACTTGTAGGAAAGCCTCTTTGCATTTAGACGTAACTGAACTGGAAGGAAGCAGACTGGCCAGGGAATAGGGGGAAAGAAATTCTCCCGTTGCTCCTCCTCCTGTTTATCACTTGCCTCCTGACTGTCTTCCAAACCAAGCTCAGCTGCATCAGGGTGGCAGCAGAATACCCTGTGCAAGTGCCAGCGTCTTCTTAGCCGCCCTGTGCATCCCAGGCTGCCCTGTTATCTGGCCACCGTCCCTGGCCATTGGGACTGCTTCTGATGGCTGTAGCCTCCGCTGCCCCAGGGAGCATCTTCTGTAAGCAGCTCCTTTTCTCTCTCCTGGTGAGTAACAACCAAAGGATTAGGGAATTCAGGCATGTTACTACCTGCTTCCTCTCTGCAGTTCGGGCTTGAAAGAGACTAGGAGTGCAGATGGGAGGCAGAGAAGAGAGACTGGGGTAAAGAAAAACAGATCTGAGGAAGATTCAGGGAAGAGTTGAGAGACTTGGGATCCAGGATGGAAAGTGTTCAGCTTATTTCTCAAGCACTCACTGCCAGAGTGTTAAAATTTTTCAAGGAAATCCCTCTTCCATCCTGCTGTGGTGTTTTTCTAAGGAGTAGAGAAACGAATTCACTCCTTAGGTATTTGGCCCAGAAGTTTCTGAGGTTTACTTTTGCTACCAGTGATTACATAAACTCATGTTATTTAACATGCTGAGTACTACTGAGCTGCAAAAAATGGAGAAAGAATTCTGGGTGAACATGCAAATTATCCAGGACTTTTTGAATTTTACTCATGAAGCAGTTTAAGCAAAGAATAGTTTAAGAAAAATAACAGAAATGTGACTGTCATTGAAGATACCCTTAACTTGGCTTCCACTTGGGTTTTTAATAGCTTTGTAACTGTGTAAGGTGCTATTTTTTCTTTGGTGGTGAGGGAAGAGAGGGGGCTTATTTCACACATCCAGCCATCATTTCTGAGGTGCGAATTTCCTTTTCTTCATTTTAGCAAAATATTTTAGTTTCAAATTATGTTTTTAGAAATGGCAGGTATGGGGACAAACATGTTCTCCATGTAAATAATATACAATGCAGGGTTGATGGTCACCTTCTGATCTTGTAACTGCTTAGGGAGAAGATAACTCAGATACCATCTTGAGTTAGTACAAGTTTGGTAAAATGTGGTAAAAATTTTCCAAAGGATTCTACCCACATTTCTCTTGTTTCTGATCCCTGTACTGTCTAATATCTCTTGGTAAATTCATCTCCAGTTTGCTTATTTCTGACCCTGAAACTGACTAAAAGGGTGTCACTAAGCCACTTAGTCAGTGATTTAACCTGAAGATGAGAATAGTATTTAATGAATGGAAACCTTCAGTGGCTCTGCCTGCAGAGGGAGGACCATCAACATGGAATCCTAGGACAAGAAGGAAAGAAGATGGGGGTGGGAGTGGAAGTATGGATATAACATATAAGAATGTCTCATATATCTATATATATATGTGCACCACTCTCTATATATACACACACATATATACAGTCATGCTCTGCATAACAATGCTTCAGTCAATGATGGACTACATATATGAGTGGTCTCATAGATTATAATGGAGCTAGTCTATATAGGTGAACCATTTTTTATCTTTTATATTGTATTTTAATGTACTTTTTCTATGTCTAAAAATGTTTAGTAACACAAATACTTACAATTGCCTACAGTATTCAGTAGAGGAACATGCTGTACAGGTTTGTAGCTTAGGAACAATAAGCTATACTATATACTATACACCTAGGCTGTACCATGGTGCATACCATGGGACATACATATATGCACCATGGTGTATACCATGTAGGTATAACCTAGGTGTTTAGCGGACTATATCCTCTAAGTGTATGTAAGTACACTCTGTGATGTCTGCACAATGATGAAATCACTTAAAGTTGCATTTCTTACAATGTAAGCAATATATGACTGTGTGTATATATACACACATACACATACATATATAGGTATAGGTATATGTACAGGTATATGCATATATATGTATACATATGTATGTGTTTGTGTGTATGTATGTCCTAATTACAAAATGCTCTTTCCACATCATATACTTAGACAACTATTAACAGTATGGTCTATGCTTAGAAAGTTCTTTCAGTGTAATTTAGTATATTCCTTGGCATTAGGGATGAACATATTTAAAAAGTTAAATAAATACGAATGTCTCATGTTTTAAAAGTGGTTTTAAAATTAGAACTAAATAAAATGTGGCCTTTTAATTCCAGATTTCTGCCTAACATAGATTTGTAAAATTACAAACTATTTAGACTGCTACAATATGTCTGATAGACTTGAGTTGAGCTGGAAAAGAAGTGCACATCCTTAATATGGATGTTAATCCATTCTCCTTCCTCCTCACAAATAATAGGTCCCGTAATTCTAGAATTCAGAGAAAAGTTGAAAGCTGATCATAAAATTAACCTACGTGTTTCCGGAAAATCTAGCTCTATTCTATCTTATATTTAAATAATAATAAAGCAGTTATTTTGATAAAAAGAAAAAAACAGAAAATGCAGAGAAAAAGAAGCAAAATATATTTTGAACCTATAGACATTTTTGAAATGATAGCTTTTCTTCTTTTCTTTTGTTTTTCAGATAGTATCTATGTCTTTGAACTACCTAGTTTTTAAAAAACTATAGCTGGGTCTTGAATTTAACTAAAAATCTTTACCCATTTGAAGGATACTCTCCATATTTTGACATATGTTCTTTTTAGATTAGTCATGTAATTTGAGATCATTTACAGTTTTGGCCAAGTCAGTCTGAAAATTGATTTGAGAACAATGATTTCTGGGGAGCATCTTTTTTTGTGAGATTAAAAAAGCCCTTAACTATTTTCTAGACTTCATCAACTATAACTTCAAATAGTAAAAATGATGATTAGAGAATTAGGACATATATGCAATTATGCATTTCAGAGTTAAGTATTTTCTTCATGCTAAAAATCAGAATGGCATTTATGAGTGGTCTTAGAGATGTAAAACTGCTATATAAAGTCAATGGTTTGTGAAATATTTTCTTGCACTGACACAATATGATTTAGGTTCTAAGAACTACTATTCACTTAATTTTTTCATTGATAAATAAATGACAGTGTTATTCCTAAAGCTATTCTCTTTGCTGGTTCCCTTTACAGTGAGTATTAAAAATTTAAAGAATTAAATGATCAGTTTGTTTCCAAAACTGACAATATTTTATCAATAAGAAAAGTTATAATGTGAAAATTTGTGATCAAATTTAATTCCTGATATTTTTTCTTTTCTTTTTTTTTGAGGTTTTTATATTACTTTGCGATGCTTGTCAGAAAATTTATCTTCGAGTTCCTTCTCATCTGCGGGCTGAAACACTTGTAGGCAAAGGTGAGAAACTCTATTAACAATTTCGTGGTTGTAACTTGCCACATTTAGCTTCAGACTGCTCTTATACAGTTTGGGTTAAAAGCCACATAGTAGCTACTTGACATTAACATTGGATGTACAATAAAAGATAAGCTACTTGTTTTTTGGTAATGGTTAGGAATAATTAAAATATCTAAGTTAGTTGTATAATTCTCTTGCCAAAAAAATTAGCAAACATCAGAAGGCTGAATTATCTTGGATTACATCAAACAAAGCAAGGCACCAAAACCAGGAGCATATTCTAATTTGTGTAAACTAATCTGCTGCCAAAATTTCAAAGCCAAGATTCTTTATTGATTAGACATGAAATGGATGTCTCAAAATCTAAATGCCCCCAATAAAATTTGTACTTGAGGTCGATTACAATGAACAAGTATCCACCAAGAATAAATGTGACATATTTCACAGAATAGCTTGTGAAAATCAAATAAAGTTTTGGTGGGTCTTAGTACCATAGCCATCTCTGAAGTATAAGTTGGTTGCTCTGAGTCCAAAGGTAAAGATTTTTTCATCAAGATTTTTCACTGGCTTTGAGTTCACATGTAAAAAATTACACACTGAATACAGAAATGGTATCCTTTCCAAGCCAGATGTTGTTTTGCCCAGTGCTTTAAGTTTTTAAATTAATAAACAGTCCACACTCTAAAGACACATAGTAAATATGTTAAATGTGTTAAATATGAATCTGTAAAGGAGGTAATTTGATAATAACTACAATGCATTGGGTTTACTAAACCTCGAAAGGTATTACAGAAAGATTACTTGCAATATTACTGAGAAATATTACTTAAGAATAGACAAGTTTTCTTCTTATTTATTTATTTATTTATCTTGAGACAAAGTCTTGCTCTGTTGCCCAGGCTGAAGTGCAGTGGTGCTATCTCTGCTCACTGCAAACTTCACCTCTCAGGTTCAAGCAATTCTCCTGACTCAGCCTCCTGAGTAGCTGGAATTACAGGTGTATGCTGCCATGCTTGGCTAATTTTTGTATTTTTAGTAGAGATGGAGTTTCACCATATTGGCCAGGCTGGTCTAGAACTCCTGACCTCGTGATCCTCCTACCTCGGCCTCCCAAAGTGCTGGGATTACAGGTATGAGTCACCTAGTTTTCTTATTTTTGGCAAGATAGTTTTAACTATCAAACTATTGCAAAAAGTTCAAAATCTACTGACATCATACAGTTATACCACTTATGACTTAAAAAATTCAAGTTTGTACATATATAAATTTATACACACACACGATAATCAAGAGTTCAAAGGAAAGAGAATAAAATTGTGACACTGGGAAAATATTTTATTTCTAAAATTAATGTATGATGAAGGTAGTGGAAAATGTGATTCCATTAATTTAATTATTTAAGTTTTACGGCCCCCACGTTTTAGAATAGTAGGTGCTAAGCACATTCCAAATGTAACCTCCCTTTTTCTTCTTCTCATGCACTAACTCACAGCTGTCATTCCTGTAAAACTTGTTCCACTCCTGTTTCATCTGACAAACTGCTGTGACATTTCTTCCCTGCAGTGAATCTGGAGGAGTGTCTCAAGTCGCCCAGCCTAATCCTGTCCAGTGACCCTGCCTTCAGAATTCTAGAAGATGGCTCAATTTACACAACACGTGACCTCATTTTGTCTTCTGAAAGGAAAAGTTTTTCCATTTTCCTTTCAGATGGTGAGAGACAAGAACAACAAGAGATAAAAGTTGTACTGTCAGCAAGAGAAAACAAGGTATAAGGCAAGGGCTTAAGGAGCCTAGCACAGTAATCTGCTTACGGGAGTCCTTCGTGTTATATACTCCTTTCACGTTAAAATCCATGCTATTGATTGACAAGTTTGTCTTTTCCACTTACAATTAGTGTAAATAAAGGCTAGACTTTTAAGGAGTGGCAGAGCTATTTACAAACTTTTATAAAGATGAATGACTCTGTAGACGGGGAGCAAAGTAAGAGTATCAAAGTTTTCTAATAGTGATTTCTAGTTTGGCAATAAGAACAAATCAACCTGAGGAGCAAGGACAAGACAAGGGTGGGTCTAAAACTCAGCAAAATGTGATTCAGGCTGGAAATGTGGGCTCCACCCTGTGTGGCTCTCTTCCCACTGATTGCAGGTTTGAGTCTCTCTTTAAAGAGGAGAAGAGACTGTCTAAAGCTTACTCCCATCTTACTAGAAAATTCTATAGGGGAGGCCCTCTCTTCAGAGAGTGGAGGTGTGGCCAATCCACAAGACTGGTTTGAATGTTTGACTCTAGGCTCATTTTCTTGCATTGAGTGGTAGAGATCAGTTCAGAAAGCAGTAAGGAGAAAGTTGCTGGAATTCACATCTCATTTTCAGCAAATTCACCACAATAAATTTCGTCTTATAAAACCATGAATGATTCTATTTATGAGAGGACTTCCCAACTAAATTCTTTTTGATTACATGAACTCCTCTTAATATGTTTAAGACTTAAAACATGTTATTTTGTATCCACATTGTAAAATCCCCACATTATATAAAATCAACTATACTTAAGCAAATGCTCACCTGTGTCTATATAGATGCATAAATGACTGTATTGTAGAGTGAGGGTTTTAACAGATTTTGGTTGTACCACTCCTAGTGGAATAAAGTTGATTGTTAAATATTTAATAATGAATTATCTATTTTAGGGGGGTTTATAACTTTTCAAAGTGGCGTCTTTCCAAATGTCCTATACATTTCCTGGTGGTTAACTGAGTAAATAGAGAAATAGGTAGAACAGGGGAACGTAATGCAGTCTGAGGTGTGTGTGTGTCTTATCAATAGAAATCCTTTGCTGATTAGCCATGGTATTGTAATGTAAAACCCTTGCATCTGTTTGTTGATGTATGTGTAAAAAATCACAGTTCCAAAAATGATAAGCAATGCTACATTTCTTTGTTTCTCGTCAAATGTAGGCTCCTAAGAAGAGACATACCAAAGACACAGCCCTCAAGCGCAGCAAGAGGCGATGGGCTCCTATTCCAGCTTCATTGATGGAGAACTCATTGGGTCCATTTCCACAACACGTTCAGCAGGTGCATTTCACTTTATTTGATTTTATACGTGTCCAAATTTTTGGTTCTTAAACTTTTCATTTGAATTGCACATCATATTGAATCAGAGCTTTAATGGTACAAGTAATGATCATCTATTCACCAGAATTAGGGTCCCATAGAAGTGACGCAGCATATCTTATTACTTTCTTACATGTATCATATTTAGAAATTTAGAAACAAGTTTTATATTTGGAGTTTCTGATGCTCTTAGGTCTGTGTCTAAATTCACCGAAATACTATGGTAGACTTGTTAACACTAATGTACAGAAGGCACACCTACATGTTTTGCATAGTTCAACTCTTGCTTAAACTAGCACTCATCTTTTATAAAAATGGCCTGTATTTCTGCTTACCAAGTAAGATTGCCTCACTGCCACATAGCTGGAATGCAAACATAGAACAGTTTTGAAATTTTGAAATATAGTGGCATGAACTCAGCTCACTCCATCCTCCACCTCCTGGGTTCAAGTGATTCTTCTGCCTCAGCCTCCCGAGTAGCTGGGATTACAGACACCCACCACCATGCCCGGCTAATTTTTGTATTTTTAGTAGAGACAGGGTTTTGCCATGTTGGCCAGTTCGGTCTCAAACTCCTGATCTCAGGTGATTCACCTGCCTAGGCCTCCCAAAGGGCTGGGATTACAGGCGTGAGCCACTGTGCCCGGTCAAAATTTTCTAATTCTTGAGGAATTAATTGTGGAAGAAAAGTTGCATTACTTCTAGCTTTATTAATCACATAATTTTCAATTACAAAGAATTCAAAATCACTGAAACTGTTACTATTATTTAAATGAAGATAAGAATAAGTAAATAACAATTGAAAAGGTATATCACTCTACAAATGTTATAGATATACAAATGACAAAATGTTGAGATCAAATAAGTGACAGAATTTCTGGCTTTGCACAATGCAAAATGCAGATAAAAATTTGGAAAACATGGCAGATAATGGGCACTCAAGCAGAAGAAAGAAAGAACAGAAGAGTAGGAAAGAGGGCTAGTGGTAAAAAATAAACCATCACAAGAGGTTTGAAAATATTCAATAGGTTGAAAATATTCATGATGACATATTTGTTCTATGCCTAAATTATTACTGCAGATACAATCTGACGCTGCACAGAATTACACCATCTTTTATTCCATAAGTGGACCAGGCGTGGACAAAGAACCCTTCAATTTGTTTTACATAGAGAAAGACACTGGAGATATCTTTTGTACAAGGAGCATTGACCGTGAGAAATATGAACAGTTTGCGGTAGGATTATTGAAATATTTACTCAGAATTATATCTTTATTACTGACTTACTAATATTTTCAACTATGCTTGTTCACATATTATAAGAATCAATTATTTGATTTAATATTCCAGATATTAATATGTAATATAAACTTTAAATTTCTATTTACCATTGATGAGGAAAAACAGTGGATATAATAAGGGAAGTGGGGGGGGGGGAAGGTATAGAAAATATAATGATAGAATTTTAAAGAATATATTTTGGTCTATAATCCTGGATAAATAACAAAGAATTTTACTGAATTTAAAGTTATCTATAATAAAATAGTTCAATTACTCTCAACCATGGTTGTACATTATAAGTCATGTGAGAACTTGAAAAAAAAAATACTGATGCTTGGACTTATGCCCAGGTATTCTGATTCTAAATGTGTAAGTGTTGGATCCACTGCCTTAGCCCCTTACATAGCTTTTTTTTTTTTTTTCCATTCCTTTCACTCACTGTTCTTCAGCAATGAGATCCCTTAGTACCATTTTACTTCCTTAGTAACCAAGAACAAGTTTATCAATTCATTTGATTCTATCTTATCCTACCCAAAGACAAGACAATTCTAACTCTTCTGATAATTAAATCCTCTTGTTTCTGTTAATTTTATATAACTCTTTGGCGGTATGATGTCACATCTGACGAAATAAGAAATTCATAGTAGGTTTTTGGAATGGTGGTGAATAGAATTGATTAAGCATTTATTGTCTTGAATTATAAAAGAGTATAATAAAGTTCTTTGCTAAAGGAGTATGTAAGAATGAAACTTATTTCATACTTGGGCAGTTCAGAGAATAATATCTTAGCAGACATCTGGAGAATGAGAAATAGTTGGTGGCCACCTCAAGGCAGCTATGAAAGAAGTTAACAATTGTGGGGAGGGGACGTGGTAGGTAAGTGTTCCAGGAAGATGCATCAGAAATGGAAATATTTACTTGTTAAAAAGAAATCGACAACAACAATGACAAACCGTGGCTGAAGGTGTAGTTTGAAGCTAAGGAAGAGTGTGAAATATGAAGCTAGGGATGTAAGTAAAAACAGAGAGGGAAAGATCTTATAATTCATCCTAAGGAGATTAGATTCTATCCTAAGGATATCCTCCAAAGCACTCTATAAGGCAGTGAAAAATTTGAAACTATATAAATTTTCCACTTTAGATGTTTCATAATTAAATAAAAAATTCATGGTGGGATTATAGTGGCATATTTTCTTTATAATTTTATGTTCCCTTCCAAATTCTCTAGAATAAACATATTTTACTTCTAGTAATATAGCCCACTTTTACTTTAAAAAATAGTATATGCAAGTTCTTACAGCGGAAGTAAGCTGAGCACCATTGCAATCACTTTGATCTTTCTACTCATAAACAAATAAATGATTGATAGAAAGTAAGTTTGCTGCTGTTTTTACAGTTTCTTTACTAGAGAAAAGATCTAACACTAGAAGTCACTCTTGAGGAGAAATAAAAAGGTGCCTGTATGTTGCAATATCCACTTCATTTTCAGTTTTGCTGAGGAATTGTTTGATAGGGTTCTCTCTGCCAACCTGCTTTCTATCTTTGCTTCTTACTGTGATCATTGCCAAAGGGAAAAGGAGAGAACAGTTTATAATTAAAAATAAGTTGCTTTGCTATTTGTAACATTTAAAAAATACAAATGAATACAATAAGTTGAAATTTATCCTCAAAGTTAAACTTGTAAATAATTTTCCCTCAGAATTGCCCATGTTTCTGTAGTTCCCAGTCACACAGTTAAGTTTGAATTGGCATTAAGGAACACCACTTGCAAATTAGTGAAATTTCTTAAGTGAGGTGTAGCAACAAGATGTAAACATGATGCAAGTTACAAAACCACTTGAAACAGGATAGAACAGAAGACTTCCTCCTCAATGCAGAGGTTAAGATTAAGATAATATGTTTTTAATGTAATATACTTTAATAATAGTTTTCTATCAATGCTCGATTCACTTAATTTTTAAAATATTGAATAATGTATTTTTCTAGGAATTAGTAGATCCTAAGTATCTGCTGTTTTCCTTGTAGCCTCAAACAAATCACAACCTCCTTGAGTTTGCTTTCTTCTTTGTTTATGGGCTGCTAATAGCTGTCTTCCCAACCTCAGTAGTGTTCTGATCATTAAATGCCATAATATTAGTGATACCACCATGTAAACTGTAAAAGTTGTTGAAGATGTTCTAATGGTAGATTCAACAATACACATGCTCTAGAATTTTGCCCTTAAACCTGGGAATTTTCATGGAATTTCCTAATTCTTTATATAAGCCATATGCACGTTAAATATCAATAACAGATTATTTTTATTTGAAATAACCTGATTTCATAGATTTGGGAGTAGTAGCCATAGGTCTAATTCAATGTATATTCAAAGAATAGTTACATAAGAAGGGAACTTTCTTCAACAATTCCAGGTGATACTGTGAAAGCAACTGCAAACTTCCTTTCTCTCTTGAGTGTTGGGGATAATCTGTACCTTTGGAAAAGTTAGTTTCAGTCTGGTCCTTTCTTACCTATTCAAGCAGAACATTAGTATCTTTTACCACCTTGTTTTTTTCATTTTTTTTTTTTTTTTTTTGAGACAGGGTGTCACTCTGTCTCTCAGGCTGGAGTGCAGTAGTTCCATCTCTGCTCACTGCAACCTCTGCCTCCTGAGTTCAAGCAATTCTCCTGCCTCAACCTCTCGAGTAGCTGGGATTACAGGCACCCACCACTACGCCTGCTAATCTTTGTATTTTTAGTAGAGATAGGATTTCACCATGTTGCCCAGGCTGGTCTCAAACTCCTGGCCTCAAGTGATTCACCCACCTCGGCCTCCCAAAGTGCTGGGATTACAGGTGTGAACCACTGCACCTGGCCTCTTGTAATGTTTATTTTCTCTTCTGGACACATAAGTCGGTTCATTCTCTTCATATATGGGTTGTTAATTCACGTTCTGCACCCACTCAGCTTTGGTGTTACTGCTCTCTCCTTTCTCTGCCCCATCTACTGAATGCCTACCACTGTAAGGCCAAACTCAAGTCCCTATTCTTGTCGGCAGCTGTTTGTATTTTTCCAAAGACGACAGCAATTTCAGCAATATATAGTGTAAAAGGGCTAAAATAGATGAGATTCTTCAAGCTGTAGAATAATTCAAAGAAGGAAATTATATTATAATAACAAACACAAGACACTAAATAACACTCTTATAACCTAGCTAAAATACAACTAAAATATTCTAAATTATTTGTTATTATAACATTTAAGTATATTATTACTGCTTTTAATACAGAATGATGGAAAGAGTAATGAAACCATTACCTTTATTTTTTTGAAATTGTTGCTTTGTTGACTAAATAACATATTTATAATGAGTTACTCTATCATATGAACGTAAGTCAAATCTCCTAGAGAGTTAGGCTCTGTTTTAATGTTAAGCTAATGATGATTCCAATTTTGATTCATTTTGGAGATACTTTGTTCATTATTAGTAAAACAAAACAAAACCAGGATACTACCTGTAACAAAATCATCAACTCTGAATCAGTGGAATGTGAAATAATATTTACTTGTAGTCAAATAACAAAAATATTATTTCAAATTACAAACGAGCATATGGTGGGAAGCAGATGATCTTCATTTCTATTGAAGAGAAAAACTGAGACAAATTAGTATAAATTATAGCAGTGTGGACTTAGTATGTTGGATAAGGAGACTTGTTAATGCCATTGTAATGAGGTAGAAGAATTCATTACAAGAGATGCAATAGAATCTTTATGGCGATTTTTACAGAAGGATAACTTAAGGGTAGTTCGTCTTCCTAAAAGGAAAGATGAGTAGAATTGAATGCAAAAAGCTATTTATTGAAGGCTTACCCAAGGCAAGGCACTGTGTTACTGTGTCAGGTACTTCCAGGATACACATATCAGTAAGTCTCAGTCTTCAAGCCTGAGAGCAATTGTCATCTAATAGAGATATAAAACCATTTTATAGTTGTATCCAGCCAAAATATCAAAATGACAGCATTTTAAGGCATTAAAATCCACATCATCTATATGAAGAGAAAGGGAAGGATTGTTAGGAAGGGTGAGTAGTGTTGACACCTGGATGTGCTGGCAGTAATGATGATAACGATGATGTGATCGTGGTAGTGGTGTTGATGATAGTGGTGGTGGTGATAGTGGCAATGATGATGACAGTGGTGGTGGTGATGGTGGTGGTAGTGGTAGTGGTGATGATGATGATAATGGTGGTGATGATAGTGTGGTGATGATGATGGTGCTGCTGCTGATGGTGGTGGTGGTGGTGGTGGTGGTAGTATTGGTGATGGTAACAGTGGTAGTGGTGATGATGATGGTGGTGGTGATGGTGATGATAATGGTGGTGATGGTGATGATAGTGTGGTGATGATGATGGTGCTGCTGCTGATGGTGGTGGTGATAATGGTGGTAGTGGTGGTGGTGGTGATGACAATGGTGGTGGTGTTGGTGGTGATGATAGTGGTGGTGGTGATGATGGTGCTGCTGATGGTGGTGGTGATGATGGTGATAGTGGTGTTAGTGGTGGTGATGATGGTAGTGGTGATGATGGTGGTGGTGGTAGTGGTGGTGATAATGGTGGTAGTGGTGGTAGTGGTGGTGATGATGATGGTAGTGGTAGTGGTGGTGATGGTAGTGGTGGTGGTGGTGATGGTGGTGGTGGTAGTAGTGATGGTGGTGGTGGTGATGATGGTGGTAGTGGTGGTGGTGGTGATGATGTTGGTGGTGGTAGTAGTGATGATGATGGTGGTGGTAGTGGTGGTGATGATAATGATAGTGGTGGTGTTGGTGGTGATGATGATGGTGGTGGTGGGGGTGACGGTAGTGGTGGTGGTGATGATGGTAATAGTGGTAGTGATGATGATGTTGGTGGTGATGGTGATGATAATGGTAATAATGGTGGTGGTGGTGATGGTAGTAGTGGTGGTGATGATGGTGCTGCTGATGGTGGTGGTGATGATGGTGGTAGTTGTGGTGGTGGTGATGATGATGGTAGTGGTGATGATGACGGTGGTGGTGGTATGGTGAAGTGGTAATGATATACTACTGTATTCCGCTCCTAAATTTAGAATTTATTGATAAATAAGATATAGAAATCACACTGATGAAAGCCATAATATAAGTTTTATTACTGAAAAATACCACCTGGAAGTTACTTGGAGAAAAGTGATTAGGAGGGCAGAGAGAACATGAATGGTTATTTTAATACATTCCATTCCAGAGTTTGAAGTGTAAATTCTTTCCTTTCCAGGTTAGAATGAACAGTGAACATGAAATGTTGCCTTTTAATACAATAATGAGGATTTTGTGGTTACTTTAGCAATTAGTGGGTAAATCACTGAAGAGTGTGATTAGTGAGTATCGTGGTTAAAATCGTAAAACTCTATAACATCTGACTTCTGAGGTTACATCGATTGGAACAGGGAATGTCAGAACAACTGCATCAAAGTTGGTCGGTCAACATGTAGAATGCATTTGGAGTCACATGAAAATGATGGCAATGGGAATAGAAAAGAGAACATGCATGAGAAACACAAAAATGCCATAATCTCTAGAACTTGGCAACTGACTACTAAGGTTTATGAGAGAGAGGGAGGAGTTTAGTGCCTGGAATTTTAATCCTACTTCATTTAGAAATGGTTACAGTAGGGAAAATCAGAAGAGCTAGTTGTGGTAAAAAACTGAGTTAATGCAGAATTCACTTTGGGTAGGTTTAGTTGGTCCCATAAGTGATGAAAATCCATTCATCAACTATTTACTGAACACTTACTATGCACAAACCACATAAGGGGGGTGTAGGAATAATTTGGAATTTAGAGGGAAAGGACATTAAATACATACTGGCTGTTGCGGACAAGGCGTTCATTTTGAAATGGAGTTTCTGATATGTATATGCTTTTATTAACATTTTTATTGTGAAGAAATACACACTTACAATAGAAAAATGAGAAAATATAGGTAAATAATTTATAATTGAATTATCCTGAAATAGTTGTGATGTTCATTTATTTGTGTGTATATGTAAACCTATACGTAAACAGAATTGTATTTTTATAAACTTTAAAAACACATGTTAATAACATAACTGGGGGAAATCTATGTGCATTCTAACAAGTAAAACAGCCTACAGTTAATTCAGAGGACATCTGGAGTGCATGGTGCTTAGAGTGGGAGAATAATGAACAGTAACACCGAGAGGGAATTGAAACCACATGTCAGGCAGAAACTGCATCTGTGGGTTATCTCTCCATTGCATCATTTCTTAGTTACGGGTCTTTGGGAATGATTTTTTTTTTTAATGTTGCATTTCCCCCCACTGTTAGGCTTACTTTTGTGCATAATTTGTCATTTGAGAAAACATTGATGATATTTTCCCTTCTTTCAGTTATATGGCTATGCAACAACCGCAGATGGCTATGCACCAGAATATCCACTCCCCTTGATCATCAAAATTGAAGATGATAATGATAACGCCCCATATTTTGAACACAAAATGACTATCTTTACTGTGCCTGAAAATTGCCGGTCCGGTAAGTTCACATTTTATAGTAGCATGACAAGAAGATTATTTGACATTTCATAAGTATTATAATTAAAGATGTTTACCTTTTGTCATTGCATTTTATGCTTTTTCTGGTATTTCTGATTGCACATACTTTTTCCTATTAGGAATTGTTGTTATATGACATTCGTATTAAGGGCCATAAATGACTCTGAGCAAACTTTCTTAAATTTAAGCAGATGCATAAGATAAAATATTATACATTTTCTCTTTTATATCATGATTTTATAATTCTGGCAGCATTTATTTGACTCAATTCTCTCTAGGGTGGGGTTGTTGCTGAAGTTGGTGTTTGGTTTACCAATGCATGCTTAGAAAGTCTGCAGTGAAGGAAATGTTGCTCAGTTTTGCCACTGGGAAAAGTCGTTGTTCAGTATAAAAGGGACTATACCCAGAAATTCATAGAGAATATTACAGGGGATTTACACGTGGACCAGGGATCATTTTTTCTTCCAACAAAATAGGATGTTATTTTTTCATTAATTCATTCATTCCGTAGTTTTTAAAAAATTGTCATTTAAGGATATGTAGAAGCCTACACGTAGGAAAAATTCAACTTTTCCTTCTAAGCAAGAAAAATACTCCAAAAAAAGTGATGTAACCAAACATACAGGAATGTCTATTTTATGGTGTCAAGGAATATTTTTTAACAGACATTTGAAATTCGAAGGATTTGACTTTCGTAGGCTATGTATGTGTAGTACCGGTTTATATTAAAATCTTATAATATCAGTGTTTTCCTGAATTCTCTTTATTAAACGACTGTTGGGTATTAGCTTTCATTTTAGCCTACTTTTGTAACCAGTGTTTAGGATGATGGCAATTTTAGGAAAACACTAGATTTTTGCTTCCATTGAATTCCTTATTAATATTTTAAACACAATTATGTAGAACATTTTTAAATGTTTGACTTTCAAGGATATACTACATAAAACGTTCCAGTTTTATGAGATCATATACTTCTCAAAGGAAAACCTTTTTGTGCTCATCTTGCTACCCACATCTAGAAGGTAGCTAATTGATACATAAAGTAACTAACTGGTTAGATTAGTACACAACAGATCTCAATGTGCAACAGACAAATGCCATTCATATTAAATATAAAGATATTTTATATTTTTAGCAAGTACATATGCGTCACAGGTGCATTTTTGAAACTGTACATAATTTGAATCTTTATAAAGTTTCAATACATTTTCAAGGAACCGGAAATATATCATGGCATGGAAATAGTGATCTGATATATAAAACATAAACATTGCCTTTTTTGGCATATCTTCCCAGCAAAATGAAAAAAAAAATTAAACTGATTTGATGCTATGTGAAGCCAAGACTGTGACCCAAGACTACTAAGGGGTGTAACAAGACTGACTAGTTTATTTTCAAATGTTGCAAGAGCAGTTGTTATTTCCTGTGGCCTCCTCCATTCTGTTTCCATGTACATATGTGTGTATAATATTGCTGTTTCACAATGCTAATGCAGTGTGTCTAATACTCTCATGTCTGGACTATGAAGCTTGTCTAAATGATACACAGACTGCTGCGTATGATTTTGTCTTGCATATATTAATAAGCATTTGTATACATCAATAATGTATCACATTTATTAAAGTATAAAAGGATAAAATATTTGTTATTATGTGAAAAGATGTGGTATTCCTCCGATTAACATTATCAAGTTGGGTTATAAAAGAGACAAGGTATGCAGAGAAGGTCCCATTCAAAAATGGTCCATGAACACTTACACGCCATTGGTGAGAATATAAATTAGTTCATCCTCTGTGGAAAGCAGTTTGGAGATTGCTCAAAGAACTAAAAACAGAGCTACTATTTGAGCCAGCAATGCCATTACTAGGTATATACCCAAAGGAAAACAAATCATTCTACCAAAAGACACTTGCACTTGTATGTTTATTGCAGCACCATTCACAATAGCAAAGACACGAAATCAATCCATGTGCCCTTCAATGGTGGACTGGATAAAGAAAATGTAGTACACAAAGGCCATGGCATACTATGCAACCATAAAAAATAATAAAATTATGTCTTTTGCATCAACAGAGATGCAGCCGGAGGCCATTATCCTAAGCAAATTAACACAGAAATAGAAAGTTAAATACCACATGTTCTTACTTATAAGTGAGAGTTGAACATTGGGTACACATAGACACAAAGATGGAAACAATAAACAATGGGGATTCCAAAAGGTAGGAGGGAAGGAGGAGGGAAGGGGCTGAAAAACTAGGTATCCGGTACTACATTCACTACGCGGGTGATGGGATCCTTAGAAGCCCAAACCTCAGTATTGCACAATATACCCCTGTAACAAACCTGCATGTGTACCCCCAAATCTAAAATTAAATTAAGTTAAATTTAAAAATAGCCCATGAACTTGGAGAGAAAGAATTTCAGAACTAGTGTTTCTAAAGGTAGTGTGGGAACTGTTCTCATATACGTAGAATACAAATCACGTTATTCACAGGAGCCACCTAACTGAAGTTCCCGAGTAAGGGAGGCTTGGAGACATTTAGAACAGTTTCACATTCCTCAACTTAACAGTAAAACTAATCTACTTGTGGTTTTGGGGAGAATTTGCTACAGCAATGCCTTGATTTTATTTTGTTTATGATTCAATTATATGAGTGGAAATTTTTATCACTTTTGGATTTTTCTAAACAGGAACTTCAGTGGGACAAGTGAGTGCCACAGATCTCGACGAACCTGACACTCTCCATACTCGTCTGAAATATAAAATCTTACAACAAATCCCAGACCATCCAAAGCATTTCTCCATACATCCAGATACCGGTGTCATCACCACAACTACACCTTTTCTGGATAGAGAAGTAATGATGATTAATTAACTTTCCAGTCATTAAACTACATTTAAACTGAGAATGAGAGAACGTTGCAATATGGCCACTCTGGCCTCCTTTCTCAGCATGCTTCTGTAGGCTGCGGTTAGGGCTTATCTGGAGATGTCCTCTGTCCTTACAGAGATGTTGGGAAAGTACCATATATTAGACAGGGTCTCTCTTGAAATCAGTAATCTGATTTGATCTGTTGATGATAAAATTGCTTTACATTTATTTTATTTTGTTTTAAAAAACTATTTTATCTGACTCCAATATGCTTAACTTTTTAAATTAATAAACTTTGGTGTAGCAGCTTTGGGTTCACAGCATAATTTAGTAGAAAGTACCGACGGAGGCCAGGCGCGGTGGCTCACGCCTGTAATCCCAGCACTCTGGGAGGCCTAGGCGGGCGGATCACGAGGTCAGGAGATGGAGACCATCCTGGCTAACACGGTGAAACCCTGTCTCTACTAGAAACACACAAAAAAATTAGCCGGGCATGGTGGTGGGCGCCTGTAATCCCAGTTACTCGGGAGGCTGAGGCAGGAGAATGGCGTGAACCCGGGAGGCAGAGCTTGCAGTGAGCTGAGATCCGGCCACTGCACTCCAGCCTGGGCGACAGAGAGAGACTCCGTCTCAAAATAAAGAAAATACAGACAGTTCCCAAATACTCCCTATCCCCCCCAACCACACGTAGCCTTCCCTGCTATCAACATCCTGCCCCACAGTGGTATATTTGGTACAACTGATACACTTATGTTGACACATCATTACCTAAAGTCCATAGTTCTCACATTGTGGTTCACTCGTGGTGCTATATATTCTATGAGTTTGAACAAATGTATAAAGGCATGCATCCGTCATTATAGTATTATCCAAAGTGGTTTCACTGCCCTAAAATCCTCCTATTGAGGATTATTGTGCTTCTGTAGTACTTCTCCTATTGATGGCTTCTTCCCTCTTAATTCCTGACAACCACTGATATTTTTACTGTCTCTATACTTTTGCCCTTTTTTAGAACGTCATATAGTTGAAATAATATAGTATGTAGACTTTTAAGATTGGCTTCTTTCATTTAGTAATATGCTTTTAAATTTCTTTCATGTCTTTTTAAGTCTTGATAGCTCTTTTCTTTTTAGCACTGAATAATATTTCATTGTCTGGTTGTACCAGTTTATGTACCCATTTACTACCGAAGGACATCTTGGTTGCTTTCAAGTTTTGGCAATTATAAATAAAGCAGCTTTAAATTTTAAAATGTTATATTAGACACATCACCTTTCCATTGTACCAATCAGCCAATATCTTGTTCTGTACTTTTATTTATGTTCTTTTTAAACAAAATTATATGTAAAAAAGAAGATTTGGGCAGGCACAGTGGCTCACGCCTGTAATACCAGCACTTTGGCAGGCCAAGGCAGGCAGATTGCCTAAGCTCAGGAATTCGTGACCAGCCTGGGCAACACAGTAAAACCCTGTCTCTATGAAAAATACAAAGATTACCTGCGTGTGGTGGCGGGCGCCTGTAATCGCAGCTACTCAGGAAGCTGAGGCAGGAGAATCACTTGAACCTGGGAGGCAGAGGTAGCAGTGAGCCAAGATCATGCCACTGCACCCCAGCCTGAGTGACAGAGCGAGACTCCATCTCAAATATATATATATACACACACACACAGAGACACACACACACACACATATGAATATTTGTACAATAATCATATCTAAACAGTGGTTGTGAGAATTGCAAGTTATAGGAAATAAAAGTGTTCATTAATGTACTTTTTCTTTTTTTTCCAGAAATGTGATACTTACCAGTTAATAATGGAAGTGCGAGACATGGGTGGTCAGCCTTTTGGTTTATTTAATACAGGAACAATTACTATTTCACTTGAGGATGAAAATGACAATCCACCATCTTTCACAGAAACTTCTGTGAGTATACTTCTCTATTCATTAATCTAGATTTATCTACTTTTTCAAAAAACATATCTAGAATTTGGTAGCTCTGTGAGATCACACAGTTTGATTTAAATAACTACTACTTACAAATAACATAGGGAGAAAAACATGATCTCTGTACAAATAATTGAAGTACTAGTTATTTCTGGAGGCTAGCGAAATAACCATGCTCTTGGCTACCGAAGAGCTTCTTAGCCCTAGATGTGTTCATGTGTTCAATTTTTTTTTTTTTTTTTTTTTTTGGTGTTAAGCTCTGCTATCAGATTCCTTAGCATTAAATTTTTTATGTAGGGTGAAGGAGGAGAGGCTCTCTCTTTGGTGTCCTTTACATTTCAGCTTCTTAAGATGAATAAGGAACTAGCCTATGGAGACAGTAGTACAGGCTGGCTCACAACTCCAAACAAGCTCTTCCTGTACTATGAGTAAACTTTTCCTTAGGCAGTAAACAATAAGATATATATATATAAATATATGTGTGTGTGTGTGCGTGTGTACATATATATATTTATATTTTTATGACCATAGTTTCAGGAAATGGTTCTCCTTTTCTGAACTTTTGATAAAGAAACTTTCATTTTTTCATTAATCTATTTCAGAACACAAGTCAGAGAAGGAAAAACCTGCAAGTACAGTGATAGACATATTCATGTAATTTATTATATGAGTCCCTACAATATATGAGGATGTATTTTAACCCATGTTTCATATGAGGAAATAGAAAGTCTGTTAAGTCAAGATCTCATACTAATAAACCATATACAAGGAATAACCAGGATTCAAATCTAGGTCTATTACGCTCCAGTGTCTGTCATCCTTCTATATGAATTCGCCTTCTACCTCTAACAGATTCAATTTCCTACTTCTTTCAGTCTTTAATATCTTATGATTTTGTAAGATATTTTTTGTGGGGGGCTATTGTTTAATGTCTCAAAAAAAGGGAAAACTTTTCTGCTAAAGATTTGCAAGTGAATCAAAAGTACATTTGGAAAGATTGATGTGAAAACAATTCTTCCAGAAATTAGAAGCCAGCATATGTTATAATTACCTACAAGTACTGAGTGTTTAATATATTAACGTAAAACATTTATTAAGTGCTTACTGTGTACAAATGGAAGACGATAGACTGTAAATATTGTAGAGGTTCAGAGAAGAGACAAATCTGAGTTCTAGAATGATTAGGAAAATTATCTCAGAGAAGTTCAGAAGGTAAGACTTGGGGTAACCTTTGAAGAATGGAAAAGATATGAAAAGGCAATTTAGGAGGAAAGAACTAAGCTACGCGTTAAATTTGTAAAATGCTTCCCAATATACTGAGGGCAGCTTTTTCACATTGCTTTATTTTTTCTTTAAATACATGTTTTAGAATATAAAGCCACATTGTCAAAGTTGTAAATTGATAATAATAAGGGACAATTCTTTCAGTATGTTACAGAAGTAGAAGAAAACCGAATTGACGTGGAGATTTTAAGAATGAAGGTACAGGATCAGGATTTGCCAAACACTCCTCACTCAAAGGCTGTATACACAATCCTACAAGGAAATGAAAATGGAAACTTCAAAATTAGCACAGATCCAAACACAAATGAAGGAGTGTTGTGTGTTGTCAAGGTAAACAAATAAAATAATCAGGCGATGCTTTAAACTATCCTAACTCATGCACTGATTTTAAGAGATAATTCTTATGTGTATATGACTAGAATACTGCAATCCAAGGCCAAATGATTTATATTGGTTTATATAAACTTTATTTTCTAATTCTCTTACCCTAATTTTCTCTCGTAGAAGAAAGTCACGTCAGGTACAAAACTCATTGTTCTTTATATGAAGAAAACCAAGACAGAGAAATATTGAATACTGAACCAGTTACTTGCTTTAGAAGGGGTCTTAGACACTCACTTGTCCAAATTTCTATTTTATAAGAACACACAAAAGAAGAAAATGGAAGAATCACATTTGAAATCAAGCCTCAGCTATTCAACTCCTTTCATGTTCATATTATATTTTATTTTGCCTCTCTATGATGTATTCTGCAAGACAGACTATTGCACTAAATATTCAGCAACTTTTCCCATTAATCCTCCTGTATTCCGGGTAGCCATTGCTTTGGATTTTAAAAATTTACTTGCAATTACTGGTTTCTAGGATGATTACTTTAACTGGACCTAATTTTTTTTAGTCCATCTATCCATAGCTCTCACCAACTTCTTGCATAGCTTCCTTCATCAATTTCTTAGAGACAATGTAAGTCCTCAGAAGGTTCAGGCAGACATTGTGTTCTCCTGATAAGATTTTTAGAAAATATTCTTTAATTATTGAACCATCTACTTTTTCTTTCTTTATTTCTTTTCCTTTCCTGGTTGCAGGTTTTTTCCCCCTTGATTTTTTTTTTCACCCTTTAAACGTTATTTTAAGATTCTTTCTAATTATTCAGTTTAGGGCTGTATTAGTTTGTTTTCATGTGGCTGATAAAGACAAACCTGAAACTGGGAACAAAGAGAGGTTTAATTGGACTTACAGTTTCACATGGCTGGGAAGGCCTCAGAATCATGGTGGGAGGCAAAAGGCACTTCTCACATGGCAGCAGCAAGAGAAAAATGAGGCAGAAGCAAAAGCAGAAACCCCTGATAAACCCATCATCTCTTGTGAGACTTATTCACTATCACAAGAATAGCACAGGAAAGATTGGCTCCCATGATTCAACTACCTTGCCCTAGGTCCCTCCCACAACAGGTGGGAATTCTGGGAGATACAAATCTGGTTGAGATTTGGGTGGGGACACAGCCAATCACATTAAGGACCAAGCGCTTTCATCAGGAACTAAACAGCCTGAAATCTAATGTGCTTTGAAAAGGTGCTGTTAAATATCATTCTATCTTTTGACTTAGGCATAGAGTAACTGCTGTATTATAGCCAAATTTCTATCTAATTATTCTTTATACTAGTTTGAAGACAATTTAGTAGTCACTGTTATCCCATATAATAAGCAATGAAGTCATCTGACTTTTTTCATACACTTATCTTGCATTTCTGTTAATATTTAAACTTAAAATCAAAAAGGCTGAAGGCAAGATCTTCCAAAAGAAAAATGAGAAGAAAAATGGGTTGAATCCAAGAATCAACAATTTTGCATTTGGCAATGTTTGTCACTTTAGGAAGCTAATTATTAGTCTTTAACTGTGTTAGCCCTAACTTTGGGTTACATTTTAAATGTAAAAATGATATTCCTTTGTAGAAAAATTTGAAATTAGAGGCCTTATATATAATGTTATATATTGACTTATTAAGGTATGCTTATTTAACAGCCATTGAACTATGAAGTCAATCGCCAAGTTATTTTGAAAGTTGGTGTAGTTAACGAGGCACAATTCTCTAAAGCAGCGAACTTACAAACTCCTACAATGTGCACTACGACTGTCACCGTTAAAATTATAGACAGTGATGAGGGCCCTGAATGCCACCCTCCAGTGAAAGTTATTCAGAGTCAAGATGGCTTCCCAGCTGGCCAAGAACTCCTTGGATACAAAGCACTGGACCCGGAAACAGCCAGTGGTGAAGGCTTAAGGTGATGTACTTTTCAAAAAGCTCCTTAGTTTTAATTGTTATGTAAATTGATTTTAAAGTTAGGAATGTTTCTTGTATTTTCAAAACGACAGATTTGAAGATCATGTCCCTTCTTTGATTTGACCATTTATATTTGATTTCTAAAAATTAGGTATCAGAAGTTAGGGGATGAAGATAACTGGTTTGAAATTAATGAACACACTGGCAACTTGAGAACTTTAAAAGTACTCGATAGAGAATCCAAATTTGTAAAAAACAACCAATACAATATTTCAGTTGTTGCAGTGGATGCAGGTGAGTGCCATTTTCTACAGATAAAGTATAAATATAGAATATGTTTTTAAGGAAACCTTGGGGTGAAATCTGTTTATTTCTAGACAAAACATAATTCAAACAATGTTTGCATTATTATTGTTCATGTTATTGGAGATCACCCAATTTTGGCTCCAGGGCATCTATAATGCAAAGCTATGAGGTAGTGAATGGCCAAAGCTTAAGGCTTAATTATATCACAATAAATTTAAATGTAATTACATCACAATTAAAATTAAAGTCTAAGATTTCAAAGATGATCTATATTATTAATTTCTGCTGAGGAAATGGTGGCATACTCAAGGATCACCATTTTTTTCAGAAGTACAGGTTTAGATACATTATGATTTGGGCTTGCTGAAAGGGTTCAACACACCTAAAACAGTTGGGTTCAAAGTAAGTTTGTTCTGAGCTTCTCTTAATGGAGAACGAATCATTTATCCTATTTTATAAAGGAATGGTCAAACAATGACTTAAGTCTTTTAGGTGGTTTGCAATCTTTTACCAAGGTCAATTTTAGAATCGATTCTGTAAAGAATGTCTCCTGAATATAGTAAAGTAGTGATCTGGAACTTCTTTTGAACATATACATTTCTATCCGTAAACCACTTGTTAGTATGTTTAAATATATATTTACGAATGTTTTAAAATATTTGCTATCATATGTATTTATGTACATGTTCTACTATATTAATGTATACATCATAAAAATATGCAGAAGATATTAAAAGAGGATGATAAAAAGATAAGTAGAAGCTACACTCATTTTATCATATTGATGACAAATTTACCATAAATTGTGGCAAATTGCCATAAATAATAAAGGTAAATGAACTTGGGCTTTTATAACATAGCCGATTCTTTTGACTACATGCCTAATTCAAGAAGGTTTCCACTCTTTTTATCTGCATATGTTGGATGTTCGACACAAACTAGCTGATACAGCAATGCTATAGGTTTTTTTACTGCATCTGTTGCATTCATTTAGAAGGAATGGGTGAATGTATTAATAAATACATATCAAATTCCATGGTAATTAACACAAGTTGGCAGTAGTGAAAATGTTCTTGCTTATTTATTTGTCCCTGTGACTTTTTTTTATAACAAAATGCAAACAATGTGTTCTCAGATATTATACCCTATTTTTTTCTATGATTGCAAAGAATACTTTATGTTTACTCTTTTATTCTGCAACTGTTGGTTTGTCTATTAAGTTCCAAGTATTAGACAAGCTGACATGGAAATTAAGAATGTTAAGATAAGGCCAAATTCTTACATGATATCAACTATAGAATTATTATATTTTCACAAGAGATTCTATGGTGTGAGAACTTTCCTCGTAAAGAATGTACAGATATTATCAGAAGTGGAGATCAGTTAAGAGCTGCTCATATTAAGGATGAAAGAGAAGAGATTACAGAAATGCAGAGGCGTAATTTTTTAAAAATAAAATAATGTCTGAAGCAGAGAAAATTATGGAGAACACAGTATTTAAAAGTTAACTTTGTTTTTTGGTGCTAAAAGACAATGTCTATAAGCACAGTCATCATAGTGTAAGAAAATAAAAAGCAAACTTCAACAAATTTATATTCCATGGCTATAAGATAACCTGGGTGTGCTTAAGAAAAAGTAAAGGATGTGACACATTTTAGTGAAAAACCATATAGTGATATGAAGGATTTTGTTTCTTTGAACCTTAATACACACACACACACACACACACTTTGTTCTGATGCTCATGAATATTCCTGGATGATAATCTAGGTATTCTTCTACCTTTCTTAGAATCCAACTTTCTTTCTTGTGTCAATCCTCTATCAGTCAGGCTGCCAGTCAAGAAAACACCGTTTTACATGCCTTCCACGTAGAGTAACATTGCTCCTCCTGTCTGAAATTCAGGTCCCTTAACTTCTTCAAATAAATGGCAGTTACAAGGTTTGTGATCCTTTCCATAGTCTGGATTCAGTTCTTCTCTAAATACCTTTTGACCCGGGAATAACAATTATCATATATGGTGTGGTTTCTATAGAAAAGGCTGCTTTCATTGTTTCTCGTGTATATTCTGTTCTCTTGACGAGATTAATTATGAGTTCAATTTTGTATAAAGACCGTTTTTCTTTGTAAACCATCCCTTTCCAAGTATCTGGCAGAAAATGTGGTATACGTATACACAGTGCAGGTGCTGATATTTGTCATTCCTTTGTTGTTTGAGAGTCCTATGAATCTCCAGGTTATAAATTTTACTACAAAAAGCTTTACAGTTCTAGGGACATAATTAGCACTTGGAAAAACTGGTTTTAATATGGAAAATTGAGATAAAACATTTACTAAGTGCTTCTTTATTCTTCCTTCTGCAAAAACAATTTTCTTAAGATAACAGATATTTAAGGGTTGTCATGTAGAAGTGGCAAACGTTTTGCATGGATAGTCCAAAAAGAACATGAGCAAATTATAGGAAATTATTAGGAGGCATATTGTAGCTTAATAAGTAAAAATTTAAATCTTTTAACAATTTTAAAATTTATAGAATAGGCTGATTTATAAGGTAGTGATTCTAGTTACTGAAACATTTGAGTAGCAATAAAAAAACTACTGCTTTTCAGAATTGCTGTTGAAGTGTTATGAAGATTTTTAGTTAACCCAAGATGTACTTTCTAGCTCTGTGTTTGTGATGTTTCTTACTCATTTATACTTGGCATTTGCTTATGTGCTTAATTTATGGTAAGCTTTAGAAGTAAATAAACACACCCAATGACCTTTCACCATGCTTAGCTATTATCAGTAATTACTTATTTTTGGCTGTTTACCTCTTCCCAGGGGTAAAATAAAAACTTACCATCAACCTCTTGTAATTTTTGCTATCTTCTAAGACAAGCTTGTCCAGCCTGTGGCCTGCAGGCAGCACGCAGCCCAGCATGGCTTTGAATGTGACCCAACAAAAATTCACAAACTTTCTTGAAACATTATAAGATTGTTTGCAACATGTATTTTTTAGCTCATCAGCTATCATTGGTGTTAGTGTATTTTATGTGTGGCCCAAGACAATTCTGTTTTCAGTGTGGCCCAGGGAAGCCAAAATATTGGACACCCCTGTTCTAAGACCTTCTCAGCTTTGGCTTTGATTGCCTTCCATGTAAATAATTTCAAGCATATTTCACTCTGTTTTTATCAACATGCTTAAAACAGAGACTGTAATAGAGAACAGTAAGTTATGGGATAAATGTTGGTTGAATATGTGATTAAATAAATCTTGATTTGCATTCCTGTAATTACCACATTTTATTGGATTCTTAAAGTGTGTTTTCTCACCATTTTCTATAAAGAGAAAGATTTTCTGCTTAAATTTTAAAAGGTGAAATTACACTATATATATCAACTCATCTGTAGTGCATGTAACTAAATTTTTTACTTTATAAAGGCCTCTTTTTCACATTATTCATTTCTTTGTTAGTTTGCTGATTTTAAAGTTGTTACTTATATTCAAATTTATTTGCTATTTTCTGGCAGTCTCAAAGTATTTATACGCTATTGTACATTTCTTCTCCTAATAGCTATATCTCTGTTTTATTTCTGGATATTTTTAAACTTGTTCAGATAGTTTTAAAATAGGCATAAATAGTAGTTACTTTATTTAAACAATTAGTTTAAAAATCACTGAATAAATTAATTTTGTAGTTATTCACCAGAAAAAAATTTTCCTGAAATACGCTACATGATACGACTTAGGGTTATTTCAAATTAAAAAGAAAAATAAATTATATTTGCATGCAAGTTATAGTAGTCCTTATGATAAATTCAACAGGCATGTTTCAGAATGTGGACCAGTATTTAAAGCAAAACATGAAAACTGCATCAATTACCTTTCTGTTTATTTCAATTTTGATATCTTATCATTTATTATAGTTTATTATCCTTTGACAAGTGGTGGGATTTGACATGGTTCTGAACTTCATTATCTCTTAAACACAAATAATGGGCACTATTTTAACTAAAAATACTCTGTGTGAAGTCTTAGACCATTAATAGTGGCAATCAACAGACGAGTATGAGACAGTTTCTGTTGTCAAGAACATATAAATGGCATTAGGGCAGAGATGGAAACTTATTTTTCTGGCTTATTCAATTCAATGTTTTCAAGTATAAAAATAGGAACTGCATTATGTTCAATGTGTTAGTATAAAGTTATAGTTAGCTGGGAAATACTGGGCAAATCACTAGGCTCTCGAGGTGAATACAACTTACTATGCTATTTCTGCAGTTCAGTGTGTGAGCCAAGGTATTAGCAAAGAGTTCTGAGAAAGCACTGGAATATGGCTGCCATTGTCTGTGGAAGTCACAAGTTTCGTGAGGAGGTGACATTTGAGTAGATTCTTGAAGATAATAGTGTGTTACCTGGCAAAGAAGAGGAGAAAAGTATTCCTAGGAGTGGCAACCTACAAAGCAGACAGGAAGGGAAACACCTAGTGCATTTCTAAAGAAGTTTTCAAGGTTTGGACAAAGAGTGTATGATGCAATGCAGAAGCTGAGAAAGTGATTGATAACCAAATGCAAAAGGATGAACTTATGCGCTGCATAAAGAAGGATTTAAGGCATCCATTTGATTTTCAACAGGTCATTCTGTAGTGACCTTCCTCATAATCTAATACCTTTTAATTCTGAAAAGCACCTGAAGAAATTATCTGATTCAGCCCTAGTCTTCAAAGAAAAATGACATGTCCCTATTTTGTAGCCTCGATGTCTGAAATCCGGGAAGCATGTATGCGAACTCAAGCTCAGACAGCTAGTAGAAAGCAGATGTCAACTGTATATTTTATAAATTGTTGAAAATAAATACATTTTCATGTGAAGAAATAACCTATTTTTAATTTATCTTAGTTGGCCGATCTTGCACTGGAACATTAGTAGTTCATTTGGATGATTACAATGATCACCCACCTCAAATTGATAAAGAAGTGACCATTTGTCAGAATAATGAGGATTTTGCTGTTCTGAAACCTGTAGATCCAGATGGACCTGAAAATGGACCACCTTTTCAATTCTTTCTGGATAATTCTGCCAGTAAAAACTGGAATCTAGAACAAAAGGATGGTATGTAATTATGCTAAATGTTATAGTCAGTAGGGACTTCAGATTGGTGATGATCCTTTCACCTTAGTTTATCATAATAAATACACATTTATTTAAGGAAATTATTTTATTAACCCTAAAAACAACAATATCTTGTTTTTTTTTTTTTTTAAATTGATGCCATTATGGTGAGCTTAGACTCTTGTTCTGAATATCCTTTAAGAAACCATGTAAGTCCCTTTCTAATTAACATTTGAGCAGCATGTTAAGTATAGATTAGTTTAATATCAGCATAAAGCAACATAAATTACTTTTCTGGCTCTTCTGAGAAATCAAAATTCAAAAAAAATGAAAATTAGGGTTTATATTCTACATTGATTCCCGTCCACTGAGAACATCAAGTAGGAATAATATTGCTATCTAAACATCCTAGCTGTATATATTCTCTCTTTTTTTCCCTAGGTAAAACAGCCATTCTTCGTCAACGACAAAATCTTGATTATGACTATTATTCTGTGCCTATTCAAATAAAAGACAGGCATGGTTTAGTTGCAACACATGTGTTAACAGTGAGAGTATGTGACTGTTCAACTCCATCTGAGTGTAGAACGAACGGTAAAAGTGCAAGAGACATTAGACCAAATGTAATACTTGGAAGATGGGCTATTCTTGCTATGGTGTTGGGTTCTGTATTGTTATTATGTAAGTATATTATCATTATCTAGAATGTGTTAGCTAAAATTTTATCTAATATTTTTAAAACATGGAAGTTTTTTATATTAATAGCTTTTGGGCAATGTGTTCTTTTAAAAATATTGTGTCTATTTTATGTCTTGGTGCTTTGAGTGACAGAAGAAACGTATCAGTAACAGCAGATGAAATTTAAAGTAAGTTTCAGAGGCGGCAGCCTTAGTTCTTCAATAATTATCCGTGAGACAGTGGGTACATTATTTCCTCTTTTTTGAACTCATTTTTCCATGTGTAAAATGAAGAAGCTGGATAAAACTATTAAGATTCTGTCCACAAAAAATAATACAGTCTTTGAACCAGCCATGTTTATGTAGGGAATACACACATAGAAAAAGAATTTGTGAAAACAGAGCTATTCCAAAATTTACTCAGATATTTATGTTCCATATTATTAATGAAGTGATTTAGTATCATCGTAAGACTTCCACGAGTGGAAAATGGTCACATGAGCCACTGAGGAAAAGCAATACAGGCAAAGGATGCTAAGATTTTGCATTCTGCAAACTGTTATTTGGAGGTACAAAAGTAATAGAAATATTGTCCATGCTTAATTAAGTCTGCCTTTCTCTCTCTCTTTCTTTCTGTTTCTTTCTTCCTTTCCTTTTCTTTTTCTTACTCTCTCCTCTGACTCTAAAGAACCCATTTGCATTTATGAACTTTTCCTATAATCTTTACTGTATCCTAATTCATTGATCTGAGTTTCAGATTAAACTGGATATTCCTCTTAGCACTTTATTAGTTGATGTACACTTTTGAAACTGGACACCAATTTTATGTAATTGCCTTTCTTGTTTGTATTTATGCCTAATGTTCTTCGTCTTGTTATTCTAAGCCCTTTAAGTGTGTTCTGTGTGATTTTAACTACTAATGATGCTATCTTAAATTTCAGTTAGATGAAGTTACCATTTCAATGTAGAAGAAATAAAAGACACACATAAGTTAATTCTGGACCTGGGAAGACAGTATTATTAATCTCTTTAAGCTACAAATAGTATAAATACATTTTTAAAATATTCTGTTTTCAAATCTTGTGACCTAAAGAACTCAATTTGTGGAATGAATTTTTTGAGACATATGCAAGAAGACTTTTAAAAAATCATGTAAGCAAATGATTTAATGTCTGTGTTTTACTTTGATCTTTTTTGCTTTTTAGGTATTCTGTTTACATGTTTCTGTGTCACTGCTAAGAGAACAGTCAAGAAATGTTTTCCAGAAGACATAGCCCAGCAAAATTTAATTGTATCAAATACTGAAGGACCTGGAGAAGAAGTAACGGTAAATCAGATTTCACATCCCTTTGAATTGTATGGTGAACAAATGATGACAGATTATTCCACAACAATGTCAGTGATAATATCACTAATGTTTATTGAGCACTTACTATGCTAAGCAGAGTTTCAAGTGTCCTCAATGTTTTAAATCCTTTAAACCTCCCAATTCTACAGGGCTAGGGTTGTCACAACAAACTGAGTGACTTAAACAATAGAAAAGGATCTGTTTCACAGATCTGGAGACTAGAAATCAGAGATCAAGGTGTTGGCAGGTCCATGCTCCCTCTGAAGGAACTGGGGAGAGATCTGTTCCAGGACCCTTTCCTAGCTTCTGCCAATTCCCTGGCTTATGGCAGTGTAAATTAGATCTTCATATGGCATTCTCCCTGTGTGCATGTCTGTGTCCAAATGTCCCCTTTTTATAAGGATACTGGTCGTATTAACTTAGGGACCTACTCTAATCCCATATAACCTCATCTTAACTAATTGCATCTATAATGACCCTATTTCCAAATAAGTTCACATTCTGAGTCACTGAGGGTTAGGACATACGAATTTTTAGGGGACTCAGTTCAACCCATCACACCTATGATACTATTATTCTGATTTTATGTATGAGGAACAGAGAGGCACAGCAGGCAAGTGATTTGCCTATGGTGAAAAAAATGAAAATGAATGGTTAGTTTCCATTTTTCAAATTCACTTTATCTCTCTAATTTTACTTTCAGGAAGCAAATATTAGACTCCCCATGCAGACATCCAACATTTGTGACACAAGCATGTCTGTTGGTACTGTTGGTGGCCAGGGAATCAAAACACAGCAAAGTTTTGAGATGGTCAAAGGAGGCTACACTTTGGATTCCAACAAAGGAGGTGGACATCAGACCTTGGAGTCCGTCAAGGGAGTGGGGCAGGGAGATACTGGCAGATACACGTACACAGATTGGCAGAGTTTCACCCAACCTCGGCTTGGCGAAGTAAGTTCCACTGTCTTCGAGGTCATATTACACGGAAGTTAAATGCTAGTTACAAATCAGAATTTCCCAAAAGTTTTACTCCTCGTATACTTGGAAGTCAACGTCTTTTAAATGTTGGATTATCATAGATGTGGATGTCTGGTTTAAACCCAAAGAGAAACAGTTTACGAAAGTTTGTCTAGGAGTGCCATATGTAGAGGTGTTTACAAAGGATAAAAACTTGACAGCCTCTTCCCTAAAATTAACAGAAAACCACCTGGAGTGAAATATTTATTATATAGGAATGAATGGATCATAAATTACAAACATTTGTCAGTGTGCTTGAGTTCTTTGTGTGGTTATGAAGTCCTGGCTATCAAAATCAACCAGATAAATTATTGAGCTTTTAGTTTGAGTTTTAGTTCCTTGTTTTGTTTTATGTTCAGATTAATCAGTATAGGTTTTATATTAGCCAGTTTAATATATCACACTATCACAGCTATATAGTAGTATATAAACATAGGAATCATAGCCTATATTGGTTCTCCTCAAATATGTGAAGAAGCTACAAAGATAAATTTCAAATATACATGTTTTATGTTCAAATGGAAAATTATAAATGAGTTGTATGATATATGTGTAGTCTTAATTTTTATAAGTGTGCTCACTAGAAGCATTTATTTATTTGCTATATTTTAAGAGTGACTATAATACAGACCAATCCTGTGCATTTTTTATATATAGGAATCGATTAGAGGACACACTCTGATTAAAAATTAAACAGTAAAAGGTAAATCAAAGACATCATTTTTCTGCTAATATGTTTAGGTGTTTTTTAAAAAATAATAAAATGTGCTCTTTTTTGATACAGAAGGTGTATTTGTGTGGACAAGATGAGGAGCATAAACATTGTGAAGACTACGTTCGTTCGTATAACTATGAAGGCAAAGGTTCTCTGGCCGGCTCAGTAGGGTGCTGCAGCGACCGGCAGGAAGAAGAGGGACTGGAGTTTCTAGATCAACTGGAACCCAAATTTAGGACATTAGCAAAGACATGCATCAAGAAATAAATGTGCCTTTTAATAGTGTAATATCCACAGATGCATAAGTAGGAGTTTATTACATGCAGAATGTTAGCAGCATCTGCTAATGTTTTTGTTTTTAGAGGTAAACTTCATCATGTATAGGTAAGGGTACTATAAATATGAGATTCCCCTACATTCTCCTTGTCTGGTATAACTTCCGTGTTCTCTAGAAATCAAGGTTTTGTTTGTTAATTCTCTTTTAGGTGCATGTATATATTGCCCTAGTCATGACTGTACTGTACACTTTCTTGCACCTTGTATTTGAAAACTGATGTTACTTTTTGTGCTGTGGAAGAGCATTTGGGAAAGCTGGGTATTATAGAGGCCAATGAAAGATGAATTTGTGTTGTAGATGTACAAATTAAATATTTTCTTCAAAATCTTGGGGAGAATTATGTTCTTAGAAATATTTTCTTTGGGGCTAGATAATTGCATTCTCTCCACCTGAGTGGTTTAAAAAGGACTTTTAAGTATTCGTCAGTGCAGTCTTCAGTTTGGTGATTAAGCTCATTTCTCTTTTACACTTTTGTACTCCTCAGAGCAGTGCTCCCAGCATTGTTTTCTTTCAGGATCCTTCAGAGCTCGGTCCTTGGACCTCTGCCCATGTGGATTTGTTATCAGGTCCCTTCAACTTCTAGGATTATTGGAAAGATAAGGACCAGAACAAGCTCAGAGCAAACTTGAGGGGCAGAGATTTTATGAAGATTCCCTGAGAAGATTTCCATGAAAGAATTGCAACCCCGAGGTTCCTGGGTTGACTTAGGCTCACAAATATGTTTCATTTGCTCCATATGGCTTACTACTAACATTTTAAAAACATAAATACGTTAGCAAAAACGTTCACTCTTGAGTTTGGCATAGGCCAACCTTATCTGTGGTTGCCACCTGCCATCCCCAAGCATTTGGACAACTAGCCCTGATGGCATTAGGCTGCAACTCTGATATACAGAGATTAGCACCTTGAATATGCCAAAAATTGAATTACCATCTGTATTAATAGTTAAGACTCAACCTAAATTTATAGTTACTTTAAGAAAATGGGCAGTCAGAATTAGGGACTAGAATGTTTATGAGAAACCCCGTCTCTACTAAAAATACAAGAAATTAGCCGGACGTGGTGGTGCATGACTGTAATCCCAGCTACTCGGGAGGCTGAGGCAGGAGAATCGCTTGAACCTGGGAGGTGGAGGTTGCGGTGAGCTGAGATTGTGCCATTGTACTCCAGCCTGGGTAACAAGAACAAAACTCTGTCTCAAAAAAAAAAAAAAAAAAAAAAAAAAAGAAATCTATTACTGCAACACTTACCAAACATTTGTGGAATGATGAATAAATGAATGCACACATTCAGAAATAATTTTGAATGTGTAACATTTTAACAGGATAGTATATTTTATTAATCTAAAAAGAAACTATATATTTAAGTAGCATTTTCATAGCCATGTGTGGCAAACTCTATAAATCTATAAACAATAACAGTATGGAAATTTCTCATCCAGAAAACACAAAGACTTAAAAAAATCTATTAACTAGTTAACTATTTTTAAAAATGAGTGGCTTTTAAAAAAATGTTGGGACCAGTCTTCTTATTCTCAGTTCCAAATTAAAGGTGCTTCTTGATATGAAACTGGATATTGGATCAAAAGAAAAAAGTGATTTTAATAAATCAGGTTTTATTTTACAAGGTATCCATAATATATAATTTTATAACCATTATAAAATATTTCTGTGGTCATGCACTTTTGTTTGCTGACGTACAGGTTGCTCTGATGATAATATCAGTTCTAAAATTTTAAAATATAAATTTGGACGTTTATCATAAGTTACATTCTTGAATATAGGTACAAAATGTTCTTGGAGCAATTAAAAATCATTAACTGAACCTTAACTTTAATTGTACTTTTATGTTCAGATATAAATTTTCTTTTCCTTAATTAAGCAAGTGAAAAGAAATATGAAGACAAACGAACATATGTAAATTAAATTTCAGCTAATGAGTTTTAATTGCTCCAAGAACAATTTGTATCTACACCCAAAAATGTAATAATTAATGTCCACAGGTAGATATCTTAGCAAAAGAAGATACCTTAAAAGCATTAGAAAAATTATTAGAAAATGTGGGAAATAAATTTGTATTAACCAGTTTTGGCTATTTAAAATATTTTCAAAATATCGTTAGAGTTTATCTCAGAGAAACTTTGACTTTTGGTTTAGTTAGGCAATTCAAAATCATTCTGTTTACTCCCCAAATTAAAAGTTTATTGTGTGATTGATAAAATGTGTGACACTCTATCAGAATGCTTACAAATTTCATTTGTTAATAAAATATTGTATTTCATGAATTTATTTCATATAACTTGTCAGTTAATTGTCAATTAATAAGTTAATAGTTATGAATGGTTTTTCTAGAATTAAATCAGTATTGAGGAAGATATACAGTTAAATTTTCTTGTTTCAGATCTCAAATATTTCATGTGAAAAAATTTCATGAGAACACCAAGATAGATGAAAATCAATGTAATTTTATAAGTGAGCTTCATTAGACATGTCCTAATTTTACTGAACTTCTGCTTACTCCTGTGCTTATTAAAAGTATTCCATAAAACTTGACATCTATGCATATCTTTACTTTCAGAAAATGTCATAGGCTGTGTTATTTAGAAAATGCTCAAAATAGATGTTTCAGAGTCAAAGATTTTTATTATCACAGAAAAGCTAACTCCCTTTTATTGTATGTTAGTTATGAAAGTTCTGTACTCGTTGAAAACCTAAATGAAATTAGGGTAATGAAACAAACAATGTATATTGCTGCATTTTCTACTCTCTTTTCTCTGCTTTTCTAATAAATCTGAAGGAGTGTTGCATTTGACTAGACACTGCATTTGTCTTTCTGTTTTGTAGAAAAAAAGAAAATAAGAAGTATAGCAGGAGAAAACATNTGTGCAACAATTTGATACCTGTAACTGTGGAATTCTATTTGTCTATGTTTAGAGACTTCTAAATGATATACTGTGGAATTATTAATACTAAAAATACTCAAGGCTTCATTTGAGATATGTGAAGTTTTAATTTACCTAAAATTAATGTTATTTTCTACCAGGTAAAGTTCAAGAAAAACTAAAAGAAGCCCGCTAATCAAAAGTGGAAATGAAAGTATTTCCTTACTTGGCTTTGCCTCCCCTAAAAGATGTAGAATATTTGGTACTGAGTGGTGGATGACATTTACATAGTTCAAAATCTCTCTTAAAATCCAAGTTTCTAAAGATCATCCATCCATCATAGGTATCCTGCAAGAGGGATGTGCTACTGTCCTACACCCACCATATTTCCCACCTCTTTGAGATCCATACTAAAATTCAAGGTTGCTGGTTCTTGAAGTGTAATTCCTGGATTAGCAGGCTCAGCATCACCTGGAAACTTACTACATATGCAAATACTTTGGTCCTTAGCCCAGATCTACCGAATAGGAAACACTGAGAATGAGACCCACCTATAGAGTAGGTTAACAGACTCCCCAGGCCTTTCTGATGTACCGTCAAGGTTGAGAATTTCTGTCGTTCTATTCCTCACCTCAGCGCTAGCTCTCTGATACTCAGTGTGGTCTGTGGACAAACAGCATTGGCATTGCCTGACAGCTTGTTAGACAAATAGATTATCAGCCCCCACGTCAGACCTATTGAATCAGAGACTGCATTTTGACGAGATCTCCAGGAGATCTGTAAGCACATAAAACTAGGATAAGCACTACAAAAGTGATTAGGTGAGAGGAAAGACAGCAAAAATGAATGGGTGAAAAACATGATTAGTTTAGTGGAGTAAGCAATACAGGTAACCTCAGATGGTAGGTTCATGATATTAGTTAACGTCTAGATAATTCAATATTATTTAGATATCATCTAGAACATAGATGTGATGCCTGGTGCTCAGGCAGCCATTTTGTGAACTTCAGAATGGAAGCCATGTACTGAGAATAGTGGAGCAAAAAGATTACCAGAGTTTGGATCCCTGATAAATTGTAGGGCCTCCATTCTGCTTTAGTCTTCCTGCCTCTAAACTTGGTCATGTGTGTGAATAAACCTTTTTGTGTTTAAGCCATACAACTTTAGGTTTTCTGTTATATGTAGTTGAATGTAATCTGATATGGAGAGAGGACAAAGATTGGACGTAAATAATTGTTTTATCCAAGTCATAAGTCAGTGAAAGTAGCAGGTTACCTTCTGTACTTTGAAAACTCACTTTCTTTTTTTTTTTTTGAGACGGAGTCTCGCTCTGTCGCCCAGGCTGGAGTGCAGTGGCCGGATCTCAGCTCACTGCAAGCTCCGCCTCCCGGGTTCACGCTATTCTCCTGCCTCAGCCTCCGGAGTAGCTGGGACTACAGGCGCCCACCACCTCGCCCGGCTAGTTTTTTTTTTTGGTATTTTTTAGTAGAGACGGGGTTTCACCGTGTTAGCCAGGATGGTCTCGATTTCCTGACCTCGTGATCCGCCCGTCTCGGCCTCCCAAAGTGCTGGGATTACAGGCTTGAGCCACCGCGCCCGGCCGAAAACTCACTTTCTTTTGGTTAAGAGTCCAAATACGGGTCAGGTGCAGTGGCTCACACTTGTAATCCCAGCACTTTGGGAGGCCGAAGGAAGGAGAACAAGAGGTCAAGAGATCGAGACCAACCTGGCCAATATGGTGAAACCCCATCTCTACTAAAAATACAAAAATTAACTGGGCATGGTGACATACACCTGTAGTCCTAGCTACTTGGGAGGCTCAGGCAAGAGAATCATTTGAACTCCGGAGGCGGAGGTTGCAGCGAGCCAAGATCACACCACTGCACTCCAGCAGCCTGGCAACAGAGCAAGACTCTGTCTCAAAACATAAATAAATAAATAAATAAATAAATAAACAAACAAACAAATAAATAAATAAATAAAGAGTTCAAATATGGTGAGACCTGAAGATATTCCAGTGTTCTCTGAAAAGCCTCAGAAGAAAAGGGAGTATTACTTCATGGAAATAAAAAAAGCTACAATAATGTGTCATTTGAAGATAATGTCTTCCATCCTTTCTAAAGTCAAAAGCCTTCAGTGGCTCATATTTGTAGTCTCAGCACTTTGGCAGGCCAAAGTGGGAAGACTGCTTGAGGCCAGGAGTTTGAGACCAGCCTGGGCAATATAGTGAAACCTTATCTTTACAAAAAATCTTTACAAATGTTAGCTGTACCATGCCTGTATTCTTTGCTATTCAGGGGACTGAGCAGGGACAATCCCTTGAGGAATTTGAGGTTACAGTGAGCTATGATTGTACCACTGCACTCCAGCCTGGGTGACAGAGTGAGACCCTATCTCAATTAAAAATTAAAAAAATTAAAGTCAGAAGCCTGACTGTGTAGAAAGTCACTGATTTAGGAGTGAGGAGATTGTGATTCTTCTGTAAACCTGCTGTGTGATCTTTATTAAGTCACTGAACCTCATTTACCTCAATTTTTCATCTCTACAAAGAATTTTGTTTATTGATTTTATAAACCAAACTATGATGTTCTTTAAGGTAGAGATGACGTTGTATTCACCATTGTATTCTCCCTCACAACTGTGCTTGACAGGTGTTTTGTTTGTTATGGGATTTAATATTTATTTGTTGCACTAATTAAAATTTTAAATAAAATACCTTCCCTAAATATACACATTTTAAATTAAGCACTCCATTTTATCCCTTCTGTTTTGTGTTCCTACACAAAATGATCTAGTAGATGTGATTCCTTAAGTCTGAGAGAGTTAATATTTTGTTGCATTCCAGTATCCTGAGGTATGTTCTCATTGCTCCGCTAATGAAAATAAAGGCAAATAAAATAAATAAAACTTTTCCCATGAATTAATTCAATGAATGTTCATCACAATTCAAAACTGTCTTAATGCCTCTACTTGAATAGACTTCAGAATGAGTAAAGATGAGTTTAAACAGAAAATCATGGAGCACTCAGCATGAACAAAGATAATTTTATGATTTTGCTGCATATGACAAATGGTGATTCCATGTTTGAATTGACTGAGGTGAAATTCTGCTGTTCCACATTGTAGGCTATACAAAAAGTTGTTTTTTTGTTTATTTTTTTTTAATAATCTCAGTGAATCAGCGAGGACTTGCATTAGTCTGCTAATAACAGAAATAAGAGTGGCTTAAACAAGGTAAAGTTTCATTTTTTATTTATTTTATTTTATTTTATTTTACTTTGAGACAGAGTCTCACGCTGTCACCCAGGCTGGAGTGCAGTGGCGTGATCTCAGCTCACTGCAACCTCGGCCTGCTGGGTTCAAGCAATTCTTCTGCCTCACCCTCTTGAGTAGCTGGAACTACAAGCATGTGCCACCATGCCCAGCTAATTGTTGGAGAGATGGGGTTTCATCATGTTGGCCAGGATGGTCTCAATCTCTTGATCTCATGATCTGCCTGCCTCAGCCTCCCAAAGTGCTGGGATTACAGGCATGAGCCACCATGCCTGGCCAAAAGTTCATTTTTATTTAATATTAAACAAGTTCGGAATCTTCAATTTGTATTAAGGCTTATTCATGGCAACAATGTCTCAGGAGGCTTCTCTTTTTCTGCCCAACTATCTTTTGTACAAATTGTGTGATAGCCACAAGATGGCTAATGCAACTCCAGCCATCATATCTGTATCTAAAACAGAAAGAGGCTGGGTGTGGTGGCTCACACCTATAATCTC
>NW_016819032.1:1015730-1035520 GCF_001698545.2 Rhinopithecus bieti
AAAAAAAAAAAAAAAAAAAAAAAAAAAAGTCACATAAATTAAACCTCAGTTTTTTTCAGAGATTAAAACCTGATTACCAGGCCAGATATATCCCAAATTTGTGGTGGTGAGGAGTGGGAATAATGTGGGGAAACTGATGGCTTTTACAAATTGAAAGAATTTATGAATACATTGCTACATTAAAAATCAGGACACTTCATCCCAAATGCAAATTTGTGACTTCTCTTGAAAAACTGGCAAGTCTGGTGACACAGAATCCACATTCCTGAAGGTCACCAGTTGGCTAGAGGTAACAGGCTTTCCCTTAGACAGTGCTCTCTGCAGCCTGCCATTCATGTCACAGACAGAAATGCTGTCGATTGCCATCTTATCATGACACTTGTACGATGGTTTTCCGAAGGTAGATTTAAGAAGGAAAAAAGACATATTTTCAGCACTATTATCTTTTCTCAAAAGTAGAATAATGAAAAAGAGGTGGTCTTTTTGTTCAAAATATGACACATATTTGGATTACTTTTCTGGCCCCTGAAGGCATTGAAGTTTGCGTCTACTTGAACTATGTGACTTTTCAATGTAAAATGAATTATGCTAACATTTAGGATATAACTTGCTTCTTTTTATGTTAATTTTTTATGGCTTTCACCCCCTTCCCTGCATCAGAGTATTAACTCCATATGAGTAGGGATCTTTGTGCCTAGAACTATACCTGCCACATGGAGGGAACTCAATAAATGGTTGTGAATAAAATTTATTGAGCACCTACTATGTGCATGCAGTGTGGAATGCTTTCACAAACGTCATCCCTTTTAAAATATTAATAACAGGCCAGGTGCAGTGGCTCATGCCTGTAATCCCAGCACTTTGGGAGGCCGAGGCAGGTGGATCACTTGAGATAAAGCATTTGAGACCAGCTTGGCTAACATCGTGAAACCCCGTCTCTAATACAAATACCAAATAATAATAATAATAATAATAATAATAATAATAATAATAATAATTTAGCCAAGCATCATGGCAGTTGCCTGTAATCTCAGCTACTTGAGGCTGGTAATCTTTTGGTTAATCCAGCCTACAGGCAGTTTTTATGTGTTTACAATTTTCTTTCTAAAGTGATTACTCTTAGGTGGTGATGTGTCCCTGCTAAACTTTATTATATGTAACCAGCTCAGTGACGTGACTGACTCCTAAAGGCATTTCAACTTGTGATTTTCTGGCACACAGGAAGGAAGAAAGAAAGGAAGGAAGGAAGGAAAGGAGGGAGGGAGGGAGGGAAGAAGGAAAGAAGGAAGGAAGGAAAGAAGCAAGAAAGGAAGGAAGGAAAAAAAGAACAAAGAGGGGAAGGGAGGAGAAAGGTAAGAAAATAGGAAAGGAAGAAAAGAAAAAGAAATAAAAATGGAAAGAAATAAAGAGAAAGAAAGCAAGAAGAAAGGTAAAGAAAAGGAACAAAATAAAAGGAAAGGAAAAAGTAAGAGTTCAAGTCTATTTAATTTGGACAGAGCCAAGCTTTATATCAGAAGTTTTGGTATTAAAGGAGGCACACTTCCTATAGGTGGGCAAAAGCGGATCTGTGTAACATCACACATATTTAAGCCACTACAAATTAATAAAACTGATGTAAAACATCATCTGTGCCCTCAACACTCTGTAGCAATCTGTTCAAGGACTTTTGGCTATGTCTGTAACTGATTCAAAGCTATTCTAAATTTTTGTCATCCATTTTAAGCCTGCCTCACCCAACCCTACATGCCTTCCTCATTGAACAGATAACTTACTTCCTACTTTAGAAAGGAAGATATAGATTACAAGTATGAACTATCTCCTCCCGTAAATTGAGTAATAAATTCACCATTCTGAGTGCAAATTTCTTTTATTTACTTTTTCTTTCTTTCTTTCTTTTTTTTTTTTTGAGATGGAGTCTTGCTCTGTTGCCCAGGCTGGAATGCAGTGGCACCACCTTGGCTCACTACAACCTCCGCCTCCTGGGTTCAGGCGATTCACCTGTCTCTGCCTCCTAAGTAGCTGGGATTACAGGTGTGCACCATCATGCCTGGCTAATTTTTGTGTTTTTAGTAGAGATGGGGTTTCACCATGTTGGTCAGGCTGGTCTCGAACTCCTGACCTCAGAAGATCTGCTCACCTCAGCCTCCCAAAGTGCTGGGATTACAGGCATGAGCCACTGCACCTGGCCCTGAGTGCAAATGTATAAAAACAATAGAACTCTAGAAACCAAAGGTGGGGTTTTTTCCCCCACTCTGTAACTTATTTGGCAAGAAAAGCAGACCTGCACAGAAATTCATTGGTGGCAAAATCTAAAGTGAACTAAAAAATTATGTCTCAGACTCAGATTTCCTTTTTATCCACTTACACAACTGCCTACTGGTCATGTCATTAGACACCTTAAACTTAACATGTCCAAAACGGTGTTCTTGATCTTTCCACCTAAATCTACTCTTTCTCCATTTGAGGATAAGTATCTTTAGCTCATGACCCCAGAGTGGCAGCTTGCAGTGCTCAAATTCTTCAAGTTTCTTAGCAGCCATTCTAACAAATAATTCACTCCCAATGTTACCATGAAAGATCATCCCTTGCTGATCCAGAACATCTGTCTCCTTCTGTCCATGCAAATCCATGCCACTTGTAAAATGACTTCCCAGCACCTTTCTGGCTAAATAAAATAAACAAAAGGTCATATTTTAATCACCATCAGGATATCTATCTGTATCTGTACATCTATCTATCTATCTATCTCTCTATCTATCTATCTATCTCCTATCTATCTCTTTATGTATGTATGTATCTACATATCTATCCACCCATCTCCATAGCTACACATATTTATTAGCTGCCTTTCCCAAAACTGATTAGTCAAATATTAACCATAGTTAAATAAATTAATCGCTGCTATTACTTTCTCAGAAACAAGCTACATAGAACAGTAGCTTTTGTCTAAAATGAAGATTAATTGACATAGCAATGTCTGCAATTAAGAAAAACAGGATTTGTTATTTTTAGTTTGAGTCTCATGCTTATGACCACTGTTTTATTAATTTTTTTCATATACTTCCTGCAACTGGAAATTACATAAAACTCTCATGCTTAATTTCCCAGTTATTCTGAATGAAAACAACCTTTACATGGGATCCCTTCTCAGATGATCCATTGTAAATTTCAGGTTTATAGCCAGTATTTTAAATATTATTATCTCAAAGTAACATCATAATTTGATAACAATTAGTCTATGGATTACGAGTAGTTAGATAGCTTAAACTATATGTGCACGTATACAGTTATTCAACAAATATTTACTGAAAGCCCACACTGTAACAGACAGCTGTAAAAACTAAAAATGGAGATGAATATAAGACCTTGTGAAAATTACATTCTAACACAGATACCAAGCAAGAAAAAAATTAATAAAATATGAGAGAAGGATGATAGGATGGAGTGGTTTATGCTAGACCAATGTTCTCACCAAGGCCAATAAGAAGCTCTGGATAAAATATAAAATCTATCTGTTTAGAGCTCCCAGAGAGCTTCAGAATCAAGAAGAAGTAGACTAAAATCCAAAGAGGAGAACGCCAGCCTCTAGCCCCATTTTTCTCAGGGAGCATTTGAAGCTACTGAACACGGGCTAGAAGCTGAGAATCCAGGCTCAGCCAAAGCAGAAGGACACTGCTCAGGAAGAGAGAAAGTAGCAGAGGTTTTAGCAATTGTGTGGGGCTGGAGTGACAAAATCAGAGACTGGAAGGATTTCATGAACTTCTGGTTTTCCCTTCAAAGCATGTGTTGTATTCTAAAGTTTTATGAAGTTAGGAAGCTGACAAACTAAGCCAAATCACTGTGATAAGTAGAAAGGAGTTTCCAGTCTGTGAAGGAAATAAGACCAGCTAGGGGAAGGGGCCACAGTAAAGTCACCAGGCTCTTGGTTAAAAGCTCTGGAAAGCAATCAGAGGTTTGAAATTTCAATTAGGGTGCTCAGAGAAGATCTCACTGAGAAGGAGACATAAGGGTCAAAACCTGAAGGAGGTGAGGGAACAAGCAGTGTGGCTATCTGAAGAAAGATCATCCCACGTGGAAATGAAAGGCCCAAGCAGGAGCGTGGCAGTGTCTTCACCAACCAGGAAAGAACCCAAGGTGACTGGAGCATGGTGGATGATGGGAGGGTAGGAGAGATCCATGATGGATTGTCTGGTCCTGGAGACCACTGGAAATACTTTGGATTTCATCTAAAAGAGATGAGAAGTCTCTGGGCAAATGTTTAAAAATATTTTTATTTTGGAGTAATTCTTGAAGAGTTTGAGTAGAGAAATGTCTCGATCCAACTTACTTATTTATTAACAGGGACAATCTGGGTGCCAGTTTGAAAATAAACTCAAGTGAAGAGTCTTGGCAGCAGAAAGACCAATGAGGAGATGTTTGGAATAATCTAGGTGAGAGACAAGAGTGGTTTGGACCAAGATAATACTGATGGAGATGGTGAGAATTGGGTGGATTCCATGTATACTTTAAAGATAAATTTGCTAAGATTTACTGACAGACTAGATTTAGAATATGAGGGGCCAAATAAATCTGAAGAGATTTTGTCCTAAACAACATGAAGAATGGAGTTGCCATTAATTGAAAGGGAAAAAGATTCTGAGATGGAGAAGATCAGGAGCTCAGAATTGGAAACACTAATTTTGTAATTCATATGAGGCATGTAAGTTAAAATTTTTATGGGGAGTGGGAAGTTCAAGGGAGAAATCTGAGAGAGCGTTTTAGAATTTCCAACCATCAAGTTAGAGACAGTTTTTAAAGTCAGAAGACTGAATGAGATTCACAAAAAGTGAATGTAGATAAAACCATAATAAATGTCCAACTATGGAGTCCTGGGGAACTGCATTATTAAGAGGTAATAGAGAGAAAAAAGGATAAATAAGGTAGAGAAGGAAAAACAGAAGCCAAGTGAAGGGTAAGTTTTAATGACAGATGTACCAACTTTCCACAGTTAGAACAATAAGATAAAGCTGAAAAATGACCATTAGATTTAACAATATGAAAGTCTCTGCCACCTCTGTAAGAACACTTTTGGTAAAGAAGTAGGAGTGAAAACCTGATTAGAAATGGTTGAGAAGATGATGAGAGAAAAAATACTGAAGACAGTACATATAAAACAGCTTTCCCCAGAATTTTTTTTTTCTGTAAAAGAGGGTAGAGGAATGGGGTGTGTTAGCTAGAGGAAGAAATGGGATATAGAGAGGCAGGTATTTATTTCGGCTGGACTCACATGCTGTTGGATAGATAGAATGGATTCCACTGATGATTTAGGAGAAGAGGAGCAGAATTGCCAAGCAATGTTCTTAAGCAGGTGGGAGCAGGTTAGAATTAATGCGCAAATGAAGCAGTTGACCTTAGCTATGAACAGGGGCAGTTCTTCCATAATATACAAGAAAAAGCTACATAGACAGTGCAGATGCAGGCAAGTGAGTAGTTGTGGAGAAGCTTACAGAAGTTCTCCTTGATCATTTCCATTTTCTCTGTGAAATAGGAAGCAAAGTCAGTAATGGAAAGTGAGGACAGAGGAGGATAAATAGACAGTTTCAGTAGAGAGAAGATAGTATGAAAATACTGCCAGTGATAAAGGGGAAGTGAATGGGCTAGACAAATAGAGTAAGACTCCAGGGCAGGATGAAGGCCTATTTGAGGTACTAATAATGAGCTTAACATGAAATTCCTCAGCCTGGATATGAGTTTATCTCTAGCCACATTCAACTGTGTGTAGCAGCTAGCTAAGTGGAGAGTTACGTTGATCAGGGAGTGACTCTGACAAGGGAGAATAATGAAGCTATAAAGGATAGTAATAGAGAAGAAGTATATGCAAAGAGTGATTACTAGACAGACTATAATGGTTATCAGGAAAGTTAAGCTGGATGAGGAATGAAATGGGTCCTCAAAGGGAGTGAGAGAAAGTAAAACTGGTAGAATCTATGAATTTAGTTACTAGAGTAGTCTAGGATTTGTTGAAATTGAGATAACAGAGGGAGGGAGCTGTGAAAGTAGAAGATGGTGATCATGGGGTGGAATGCTTGAAATTGAGATTTATGGAGTAGTTACAGTGCTTAGGAATAGTAATATCTAGAGTAGGATCATGGAGTGAATAGCTAAGGCAGTGGTGGAGAATGACATTGAATGGGAGGAACTTAAGGAACTGAGGGATTAGAGTGTGTGAGCTTTCTATTGCTACCGTAACAAATTATGATACACTTCGTGGCTGAAAACAACAAAAAATGTACTATCATGTAGTTTTGTTGGTCAGAAGTCTGTCCAGGGTCTCACTGGGCTAAAATCAAAGTGTTAGCAAGACTGTGTTCCTTTCTGAAGGCTCCATGGGAGAACCTTTTTTTTTTTTTCTTTCCTTTACCAGCTTCTAGATGCTGCTTACATTCTGTGGCTCATGGCTTCTCTCTCCATCTTCAAGCCAGCACAGCAGGTCACATCTTTCTTAAGTCATATCATGGACACTGCTTCCATCATCACCTCTCTGGTTGTCACCCTTCTGCCTCTCTCCTCTACATTGAAGGACTATTGTGATTATATTGAGTCACCCAGATCAAACAGAATAATCTCCTTTTTTAAGGTCAGCAGATTAGCAACCTTAATTCCATCTGCTACTTCCATCATATTCACAGAGTCTGAGGATTAGGAAATGGGCATCTTTGGAGGCCGTTATTCTGCCTACCATGGTGTACGTTTTGAAATCCTCAAGATTTATGAGAGGAGTGGAGTTTTAAACAGTATGACAGGGTGCCAGGGGCATTACCCTAGAATGAAAAACAATGTGCTTTGTGTGCTTTGGAGAAATCTGCAGATGTCAAGAAGGAGGGGTAGAGTGGGAGCAATAGTCTGTTAACTTGAGATTCAATGCTAGGAGAGATGCTACTCAGGTTTGTGAGAGGGAGAATTTGTTGAAAATGGAAAGAAAAAGCAAAGAGAATACCTACTCAACTCCAGTCGCAGTAGTCTTAGAGGCATTGTATGAAAAAGGCCTCCATGTGAAAGGGCTCATGTCCATTAGAGAAAGAGCTGTGAGAAGAGGTTGAAGATATAAGAGATGCTGCTGACTTCAAGAGTCAATAGGGTTTTGAGATTTGGGGTGGGATCAGCAAAGGGTATGTCTGGAGCCTTAAGGAAATTAGATTTCAGGGGAAGAGAGATGCCTGGGGAACCAGAACTTCTTCTGGGGGCTGAGATAAATAGGATAAATACCCTACAGAGATTAGTCCTATAACCTTTAAATGTATAACAGTGAGACACAATGAGGGCTGGGCTGGGTGAGAGAAGAAAGGTCTTGTCAAAGGTTCAGAAATTTCTGAGGCTCTCTTTTGACTCCTGTTGGAGATATGGAACAGGCAAAGTGGCTGCCTTTCTCAGTCTATAGGGTTCCCACTTGAACCCTGATGATGAAGGACAGTAGAGATATATTAAGCTTGGTAAGATGACTGCCTGATACACATTAGAAATAATTATAGGTTCTATACATGCTAATACAGATTAGCTAATTATTATTGAATGCTTACTATGTTCTAGGCACTGTCATAAATACATAAATATATGTAAATAAATATAAGTGCTACATATTATATATATATTTAATCTCACTAAAATTTTTTGAAGCAGCTCATTGTTATTTCAATTTTAGAGAAAAAATGGTTCCTTCATATAAACCACTGAGGACAATATTGATCAGATATTCCTTTGAGACAGCAAAAGTCCTATTTCCTCTGACCCAATCTTAACAGTCTTTATTCTACAACAAGTCTTTAATGACTGCTAACTCCATAATAGGAAGTAGACTCAGCAATTGCACATTGTGATCTAGGAAGTGTGATCCCCACACAAATTACTGTAGAAGGGACCAAAAGGGTGTTAGAGTTACACATACTGTAGATATTGCCTTTAGTTTCAAAGGCCAATCAGGTAATAAGGGAAGGAAAAAGTTGTCCACTCTCTTTAGGAAAGTGTAGTTAGATGAATGCCTGAAAGCTCCTAGAAAGAAGGCTAGGGTATACTCAAATCAATTTTTTTTTTCCAGTTTAGATCTTGGAGGCAGATGTTATGTATTCAAATGACAATGAGGAAGACCAAGAAAATGACTAAGAAAAGCAGTAACTATAGCTTATACAAACTATATAAAATCAAGCAGTCATATGATCAATGTTGAATAGAGAACTACATTTTAAAAAAATCATACACAAAGCTCTCCCAAAAAAGTCCTACACAAAAATATACTTGATATAGTTTCAAACCTTTATTCACAACTTGAGAAACTTCAAAAGGAAGAATAAATGTTAAATGTACAGTTAAATAGTTAACAATTTGTCTCCCGTTTCTCCCCACTTTTGATTCTACGTATCTTCTAGGCATAAAAGCAGCTGCTCCTGAAAACTCTGTCCCTTCCATCTCTCATATGCCCCATCAAACTGTCCTAAAGCCCAACTGCTGTTGACAGTTCTTACACTTTCCTTTCTAATGTCACAGTTACGTATACTACATTTTATTCATAAAATTTCAAAGAACAATTTTCCTTGAGCATTTAAAAATTCTTTATAAAGTTGACTAAGATAATTTAAACTACATAGACTGCAATCAGACTGCTGGTTATTTTGAATACTAATACTTCAATATCTTAAACATGAGAGAGAGACATGAATAAAATTATTTCAAAACCCATTATCATGTTTTTCTAGAATATCAATAGGGGTTGATTTATTTCTTCACCAGTTCTGCATTTCTTTAAACTTTTCTGGGATTAGAGATATATTTATTTTATAATCTTCTTAGAATTTCATATTATTTTGAATACTTTGGGACTGACAATACTCTTAGGAGGTCCTAAAGAAGAGGAATACCATCTCTGACTTTCAGAGGTTACAGAATGTGGGTCAATTGATTTTTGATTGGAGCACAAGATTTAGTTGCTTTCCTCAAGGTGATAAACACTTCAGGCACTAATCAGCAGAATTAGTTTCTTTCTATAATTAAAATACAGCTGCTTAGTAAATAAAATGTTTTATGTTCACTCTTGTTACATAGTATTTATTATTTGCAACCAGATGTCTTCCCCAAAATATTGTTCTTTGCATACCTCACATAGATGTGTGGCAAAACCCATTAACTCATCATTATAAATCTATTGATTTGGTTGGTAACATAACTTAAAGCTTGCCTTCTCATTAGTTTCTATTACAATTATAGGCTACCTAAAATGCTCATCTCCTGTTAACAGATGATGAGGGATTGAATCTGTGTAGTTAACACTCCTCCAGAGAATATTTGGTGCGTTTATCATATTGGAATGCACTCCAAACCCTCCTTTTATTTGGTGTTTGTGTGTGACAAACTGAATAACAGCAATACATGTTTACTACTGGTGATTATCCGGTTATATGTGACCACCAGGTTTTATAGTCCTTCCTGTTTTGGGAACAATGTTAATTTCTCTACCCATTTGGTTTATTAATAACTCCTTGTGTTATTGCTTCCTGATTATAAGATAGAAACAAGTATTATATATACCAATACTTAATAAGCAGACATGTAACTAATAGGAAAAAACAATATACAATGAAATTTCTTCCTCTTCCACTTACTACAATAAATGAGATTTAAACATATTGTGATATATTATGTCCTTCTTATTAACCCTTCACAACCTTTGCTTCTCATACTCATTCCTTTCTACCTCCACAAAAATTAGTTGAATGTGTTTAGAATGTGTGTTTTTGTTTATATAATTTTATTAAAATGCTGCTGTTCAGTATAATGATTTTTTTGTCTTTTAAATGTATATTGAATGTAGAAATACTCTATTTTTAGTTATTTCACTGGATTCTATGTTTTTAAGATTCATTCATATTGCCATATGTAGGTAGCCTATTGGTTCTAACTTTGCACAGTGATCCATGGGGTGGATCTGCCACCATAATTTATCTTCTTTCCAAGGATGGTAACCCAGATTGCTCCCAGATCCCTCGACAGCAAACCATCCCTTCATAGACTTCAGTGAGAATTCTTCTGGGTTATTAGCCAAGAGATAAATTGCTGGGCTATAGGGTTTCATATATTACGTTGAACAATCATTGTTAGGCTACTGTCCTGAACGTTTGATCAAATTTATAATTCTACCAGCAATGCACCAGGCTTCCCGAACATCCACATTCCTATTAACATTTGCTATTAGCTTCCTAATTTTTGCCAAATAAGTATAGAAGGATATTTTATGACTTTGATGTGCCTTTCTCAGATTTCTTAAAATATACTTGGTAGGCTTCAGATTCCTCTGTTGTAACAGTATGCCTCGTAATACTCTTTACCCATCTTTTTCTGTTATGGTTCTGCCACATTCTGGTTGACATGTAGGAGATCCTTGTATTTTCTAGATATTATTCTCTCATCTGTTTTAGTCATGAAAAATGTCTTCTCCCAATCCATCATCTGTTTATCAACTTTATTTATGGTGTCCTCTGTCAAATGAAAGCCTGCATTTTAATGTAATCAAGTATATATATTTTTATTCCTATATGGTACATACTTTTAGGTTTTAGTTCAAAATCTTTTCCTGCCTCTGTGTAACACTGATGTTCTCATGTATTATTTTTCATTAACTTTGTGTGTCTTCCACCACAGCATATGTATAAATATAAAATTGGTTGTGTAGGGGACCAATTTTATTTTTCTTCAATAATGAATCTGTTTTCCCAGTGCCACCACTAAATAATTCCTTATTTTCTTCATGGTGTCTGCTGCCACTTTTATCAGATATTAAGTATCCATTTATACACAGGTCTCTTTGGAGTTCTAAGTTAAAATTCATAAGCATATTTGTGTGTTCTTGTGCAAAAGCCATACTAGAAATGTCTAGCAGGCCCATCTCATTTTTTATTAATATGCTACTATAACGTATGTCCAGCATATTTGAGATTAGACTAGGAACTCCCACCCTGTCAAATGTGGCCCAAGACATCACTTTAATATGCCAATAAACACTAGAATAGAAAAAGGAAAACAAAGAATTGCTTGTCAGAAATGTTCATTAGTCATTTATTTATTCATTTGCTCACTCATTCAGCAAATATTTATTAAGTGTCTACTATGAATCAGGAGTCATGGTAATGCTGGTAATACAAGGGTGAACATAAAAAGGATTACTACAATCATGGAAATGTAGTCTTTGGTGAGAAACAAGTATTTGAACAAATTTAACATTGCAATTGTGACAAGTGCTCTCAGTGAGAGGCAGTGGTTTAATGTCGAAGGTTTGACTGGGTGAGGAAGAAAATAAAAGCTGAGATTTGTAGGGTGAATGGGAGTTAACTAGGCCAGAGAGATAGAAGAAGGTTCTAGGAAAGAGAAAAGGGCATGTACAAAGTACTTATAGCAGACGGAGCCTTGTGAGTGCAAGGGTTTGAAACAATGCAGATGTATTTGTACACAGCAATACATAGAGGCAGGCTGGGTGTGGTGGCTTATGCCTGCAATCCCAGCAGTTTGGGAGCCGAGGCAGACAGATCACCGGAGGTCAGAAGTTTGAGACCAGCCTGGCCAACATGGCAAAACCCTGTCTCTACTAAAACTACACACACAAAAAAAAAAAAACAAAAAGAAAAGAAAAAAAATTAGCTGGGCATGGTGGTGGGCACCTGTAGTCCTAGTTACTCAGGAGATTGAGGCAGAAAAGTGATTACCTGAACCCGGGAGGCGGAGGTTGCAGTGAGCCGAGATCGTGCCACTGCACTCCAACCTGCGTGACAGAGCAAAATTCCATCTCAAAGAAAAAGAAAAAAAGTATTTACAGGCACGATAATATTTACAGGTCAGAGCAAAAGGAACCAGCCAAGGAGAATGCATGAATACAGCCAGCAAGGGAAGAAAAAAACCAAGAATTATTGCAATCCAGCAAGCCAACAGGATATATGCTCTGGATTAGGTTATCTAGAGTAACACTTCATAATCCATAAAAAGATACTAGCAAGTTTTATCTTGGTAATTTTTTATCCTTATATTTTATTTTGCAATTAATTCAAGATTAATCTTCTCTTTTTTTTCCCCAAAGAAGTCAACATGATATAAATCTCAAGGGGAGAGTATTTCTTATCCAACCTAGTTATCTTATAATTCTGTAGGTGTTTCCCTTGAGGAAGTGTCCTTTCTGTCTTGTTCACCACTGCATTTCCCGTGCCCAGAACAATGCCTTAGATATAGTAGGTGCTCAATAAATACTTGCTGAGTTAGTTAATTGGTAAAGCATACAAATGAAAGTTTTGTAGTTTTAAGGATACATTATTTCATTGCACCACTGAGGGAGTGGGGTTCTCATGTCAACTGTGTCTGTTATAGGCAGACCAGACATTGTGAATTGTCTCCAGTCACGTTCAACACAATTGCCTCAGAATTCATTCATTGGCTTGTTTTAATTGAGTGCCTGCTAAATGAAAACTATTGTCATAAGAACTGATTTATAATTTATTTCATACTCTACCTTGAATTTTTAAAAATACTTTGAGGCCGGGCACGGTGGCTCACACCTGTAATCCCAACACTTTGGGAGGCCGAGATGGATGGATCAGGAGGTCAGGAGATCAAGACCATCCTGGCTAACATGGTGAAACCCTGTCTTTACTAAAAATACAAAAAATTAGCCGGGTGTGGTGGCGGACTCCCGTAGTCCTAGCTACTCGGGAGGTTGAGGCAGGAGAATGGCGTGAACCCGGGAGGCTGAGCTTGCAGTGAGCGGAGATCGCGTCACTGCACTCCAGCCTGGGCGACACAGTGAGACTCCATAAAACAAACAAACAAACAAACAAAAACTTTGAAATGTAACAGAAATTGAACTTGATTAGTATACTATGTTTCGCTGAGATCAATTCTGAAAAGTGAAGTTCCACGAAATATACATGCCATTAAAAGTAAAGATAGCATTTGTTGAAAACACAGAAGTTTAAAACTTTTTCTTAAATTGAGAAAGATTCTTTTTAAAGAATTGGTTCAAATTTTCAGAGAGTGCACAACTGACGCAAACCGCACAGCTCATCTTAGTATTACACTGTTAATTCATTTATTAGCAGACAAGATCTGGGGTTAGTGTTGAAGAGAGGGGGTTGAAGGTGAATGAATTGGCACTAGGGTTCAGCCCTAGATCAGGACAGAGAACTCTCTGAGGAGAGGTACTGGAAGGACAGGAAATAGGGAGCTGTCATGAGGAGGAAGTGAATGGATCAGAGAGATGTGGTAGTACAATGGCAGGGAAGATGGATGTTCATAATAACTGACACTGAGGGAGCACTTAGAATGTGCCAGGCCTTGTTCTGAGTGCCTTGATATCATTTAATTATTGCAACAACTCTAAAAGGTTAAAAAATTGTGTTCATTTTATTGTGATTAGCAGATGTTTCCCTTTATGCTCCAACCTATGAAGCAACTAAACAATGTCCTTTAATCTTGCTTTTTTGCCTGTTAGGTTTGTGTTTGCCTTGCTTTTGAATTCCATTCTATGTCATATGCCATGCTGAGCTGGTTTCGCCCTGAAGATGACATCTGTCCCTGTGGAACACTCATCCTCTGATGCTGGCAGGGGAGGAACTGGCAGGATTCACAAAGCTCATGGAGAGCGTCTCTATTTGCTCATCAGTGAGTAAGTGGGATTTTTTTGGTTGTTGCTGCCCTTAATAGTTTCTGGCCTCTGAAATTAAAATTGTGAAGTTAGGCTGGATAGATTTCGCCTGTGGGCTTTGGATTGCAAATTGTTCACTTCTTTAAGGACTGCTGTGGCCCTGACTTTCTATGTTATCTCTGAAATGAACACCCATTTCCAGCCAAGCTTCTCAAAAATCTGTCATAAGCAGTCTAAATAGTTTAATTTTAGATGTAGAAAGCACCATAGATAACCTCCGGTATTACCTTATTATTATTGACTATCTTACTTAACAGATGGACAGATGGGAGTGTTGAGACCTGAGAGATTACTTAAGCAACACAAAGGAAGTTGCTTCTTTTGCTCTGGTGTACTTTTTACTGTAAAAAGTGTATTTTATTGGGAAACTAGTTCATGAAGCAGAATCATATTCATAAACAAAAGTCATTCTTTTTTTTAAAAAAAAATCACATCTACTCACATTCCATTGCATTTTTAAAAATATGCCGTTTGTTTCAAACCTATGTTCTAGAGGGATCTATTTCAGTGACCATATAGCCTAACCTAAATACATTAAATAAATTGGGTACTTGTTCAGAGAAAGTACTTTATATTCCATTCTTTTGTTTAAAGTTTTTTTTTTGTGATAAAACAAACAAATCACCATTTTAATAGCCTCTATCCATTAATGTGAAGAGGAAAATAAATATCTAAGATGAATTCTGGTCAAATTGCGCTTCCACCCTTTCCTGGAATGAGGAAAAACATGAGCTGCCCTTAAGGCATCAGAGGTTAAAGAGTAGGCAAGAGTTTGGAAATGTCCTGTAGTCAAAGCCTATGATGATAGTCTGAGTAGAACTCCAGAACCTGAAACTAGCTTTCTTTTTGTCCTCTGAAAAAGCTTCGTGCTAGAGATCATGATGTCATCATTAATAGGATGAGGTGTGCTTATGGTATCATTGATGGAAAACCATGAGTGTTAAAACATATGGAAATGGAAGGATGTCAACTATAGTCTCATGCCTCATGCTGATGAGGCTTATTTTACTAGCAAAGGGTCGATGATAATTTTATGGATATGGAGACAGAACAGCTGATTCGTGGCATTCATTAATAAAACAGAACATGGGACAGACACACAGAATGTAAGGCATGTGCTGTTTGACATTAATTTTTAATTTAAATATACGCTCAGTATTGCAATAATTCTGGCTCGGCATATAATGGTATTAAGATGGTGAACGTTTTCAAGAATTGAAATGGTGTGAGTGTCACAGTTGGCTTTGCAAATAGGATTCTCAGGACATGCCTGAGGAAACTTAAACCAAACAAAAGGGAAGAGACAAGTTTCTCCTTTTGTGGTCAGGCTTACCTGGTTTAAGTCAGTAATTGAAAAGAGGTGCAGGAGGATGAGTCAGATGCCTTGCCATTGCTTTCTGAAGAGCCAAAAGAACACAGCATTTGTATCTTAATCTTCCAGATTATGTTCTGCAATAATTCGTTTAGTTTAAGTGCACTTCAAATAAAAATGTAAATTATCCCATTCTTATTCATTTCTCACCATGAACTCTGGTTTTCATGGTAGTAAAGAAGGTGAGAACTCTCCACTAGATGTTCAGGAGTCCGGTACAGGAAATAAGTTATAACTTTATTTGTGATCAGGGATGTTCTTGGAGAAAATCAGTAACACAGGTGTAGCCCACGCCTAGGAACTCAATGGATGCATTTCCCATAGTAATTCGCCCTCGATTTTATTATTTTGCAGTGGCCTTGATTCCCTAACTTTACGTATGTATGTATGTATATATGTATTTTTGTCTCTAAATTATGGCGATTGTCTTGTATCATTGTCATGCCAGTAAATTCCTAAAAACACAAGACCCCAAAGAATGGTGCCTCAGATTATGATGTCTGAACTGCTTGTGGGTGTGTGTAGGAAATTCACTCCAGTAGAGTGTGTAACAGTCTCCTTGGAGTCAACTTTCTATCAGGTGGGCCTCAGGCAGCTGTGACCTAAAACCCAGCCTCTGCGGCTCAGACCTCGCGCTGTAATTGACCCCAGGGCAGCGACCGCGGCCCGCGCGAAGGGCAGCGGGCAGGGCGGAGCCGGGGCCGAGCGCGCGCTCAGGAGTGAGTCTTTGTGCAGTCAGGGCTTCTGCTGGGCAGGGCAGGCTGTTAATCTCGCCTGGCGGACACCGGGGCGTGGGGGGTGATGGCCCTTATAGGTGGCGTCCGCTGGTGAGAAACACCTTGCGCAGGTAAAAGGGTGGCGGCGAGAGGGAGTTCCCACCCATGGCTTTCTTAGAGAAATGAAGTCTTAAGTCTTAAACAGACAACAAGGAGGGGCCGATCGGTGTCTTTTGGACGCGCCAGGAGCCCCACCCTCCGCCAAAGGAAAAGCCCCTTGGATGAGAGGCAGGCGCTTCAGAGAAGCTGAGAAAAGCGCCTCTCCGCGCGCGCCACCTCCTCCGCCTCGCGCTCCTCCTGAGCAGCGGGCCCAGCCTGTGCCCCGGCCGCGGTCCTCGCCCCGCGGAGCCCTCCTACCCCGGCCCGACGCTCGGCCGGCGATCTGTCCCGAACCCTCTCCATGGCGGCAGCCCGCCCCTCCGGCTCCTGGAGCCGAGCCCTCTGCCGGCTGCTCCTGCTGACCCTCGCGGTGAGTGCAGCAGCGGTCACCGCTCCGGGGAAGGGGGCGATCGCCTGGGGTACGGAGGAAAACCCGGGGAACGGGGATAGGTGGGGGTGGCAGGGAAAAGCTGGGGTGAAGGGGCCTCTGGGTGGCTAGAAAATGGAGTTGGCGGGAGTGGGGGAGGGCAGATAGGGAGAGGATCCCGACCTGGGAGTTGGATCCCCAAGGGGAGGGAAGGTGTCTCCAGTAGATGTAATCAGCGCACTCAGGCGGGAGCGGGCCGCCTTCGCCCAGGCAAAACCATGGCCCCTGGGTACGCGCCGGGGAGGGAGCTGGGTGGGCGGGGCGGGTGCGCGGGCGGGGGTGCGCCGGGGCCGGGGTTGCGCGGGCCGAAGCGTTGCGCCGGAGGGCTCAGCTGCTGGCCTCTGGCACCTTCCCCGGCGAATGTGCGGCCCCTCTTGCCTCAGCGCCTGCCCCAGGCCACGCGGAAAGGGGGAGAATCGCTGGGCCGCCGGGACGGAGCGCGAGCTGTCCTTGCGGTGGCAAAAAGGGAACTGCTTGCCTTTCTGGGAATTGCCCTTCATACTCTGGGAAGAAGGGCGGGGGGGAAGTGGCGGCGTTGGGGGCAGGGATCTTGACCCTCTGCTCCTGAAGACTGTGGACTGGCGGGCTGTAGGTGAACATTTGTACAGTTTCAGTGGTTTCTTAACGTGCGAGGCTTCAGTTCCCTAAATCTTTGGAGGAAGGAAGGGTCTTTCTGATTTCTTGTCCCCAGGGGCGACTCGATTTTTCTGCTCACCACTGGCTCCCCGCGCCACCACCCCTTGCCCCAGATTCTTTCCCTCTTTAAAGATCACTACAGCAATGACCCTACCCCTTCCCAGAGCTGGGAGCCTAAGTGGTTGGCCTTATTTGGAGCGGGGCAGCCCCACTCCCAGCCTGGACAGATAGGATCTCCTTGGAGGCCTGAAGACACAGAAAGCCAATGCCGGGAGCAGCCTCTGGGGAATGTGGGATACAAAAAGTCTGATTGGACTTTTCCTGGCTTCCTGGAAGACGAAGCAATTCGACAGGTGTGGAAAAGTGCTCCTTGCCTTGAGCAAAAGGCATTGGGAGCCAATCAACCTTAAAGGACAAAGGGAGGAACCCGGAAGGCTAATTCCCTCTGGGAAAAGGGAACTGGGGGCTGAAATATTCGTATACTTTCCCCTTCTCTTCGGCTCTCATTTCGCAGTAGAGTTCCACATTTTAAAATCATGAATTGGTAATTGTTACGATTATTAGAATGTCTTTCTCGAGGAGCTGAATGGACTTCAAACCCTTAACTAAATTCCCAGGGCATATTAATAATATAGAAAGGGCCAAGTACACAGCAGTTAACATTTTACAGATGAGGAAACTAAGAATGGAATAAATAACGGTAAGAACATATGTTGATGAGTAAGGAATAAAGTTTCATTAGACTCCTAATAAAATTGCAATTTCTTTTAAAACCACTGGCCATTATTCTTTAAAGGAAAAGGCATGCACAGACACTGGCAATGCGTAGTAGCATTGCTCTGCATATACCTGCAGAAAGAGCTTTCTGTGTGTCATCTCAGATTCTGTTTAGGAGAAGGTGGGGTATCAGTGAGTGGGATAGGAAGTGTGCTGGCCCTGGCTGCACTCTCATTCTGCTGGTTTTTGCTCTGTGCACGTCTGTGCAAACCCCTGCCAACCTCAACGTGGCTGTTGTGGTTGTGAGTCTCAAGTGTGAGAAATGTGTAAATACTGAGTGTAAGAAATTATTAAGTAAGAATGATTTTAGCTGGGCATGGGGTGTGCACCTGTGGTCCAAGCCACTGGAGAGAGGCTAAGGTGGGAGGATCGCTTGAGCTTGGGAGGTCCAGGCTGCAGTGAGCCCTGGTCATGCCACTGCATCCCAGCCTTGGTGACAGAGTGAAATCCTGTCTCAAAAATTGGGGAGAAATGACTTTGGGAGGGGAGTAGGATCCTTTACATTACCTCCTTCCCATATACCCAAGTAATCCTTCACCATTCTACAAATCAGCTTCTCCTCACTTCCTAATGTTTCTTCAAACCACACCTGGCTTAGCCACTTGAACTGTGTCTTTTGCTAACCACATAATAAAGCTTCTCTCTCCCTCTGAGATCACTGGCTCTCCTGTGCTAAATCCGAATGACTCATTCTTTATATGGTTCCACCTTGTAGCTTTTGCCCTTATTCTTGACACTCACTCCCTTTTTCTTTAATCTTTCTGACCACTCAGGGTCTGACTTTCTACCTAATGTCTTGTCTTTTTTTCTTTTTGTCTTGTCTATTTCTTTTTTTCTTTTTTTGGTTTGGTAAAAATGATATAACATGAGATCAACCCTCCTAACGCATTTCTAAGTGTATTGTATTGTGAAGTATAAGCACAATGTCACATAGCAGATCTCTAGAACTTTTTCATTTTCCATAACCAAACTTTTATATCCATTGAACAGCAAATCCCTGTTTCCCCTACCCTACATCACCTGGCAACCACCATTCTATTTTCTGCTTCTATGAATTTGACTGCTTTTTCCTCCACTCTTAAATGATGGTGTCTCTTGATGCTCTGTTCTAGGTCTTGTCCTTTGGAATCTACCCTGTTTCCCTAGGGCATTTAATCCACTTTTATAGCTTAAAATATCACACAGTTGCCAACATACACTAAATTAATGTTGCTAGTTCAGATGTCTTCATTGAACAATAGTCCTTTGTATCACTCTACTGACTGTGATGTGTGACACAACATTTTTTTATCTTCCCAAACAATGTTGTTTTTCTTTTAGTGTCCTGTATTTCAATATGTGTCAGTACCATATGCCTTTTCCTCAAGTAGGAAGTCTGAAAGCTGTTTGTTTTTTCTTTCTCACTGCTCCCCTTTCTTAATCCATCAAGTTCCATTAAATCTACATTCAAAGACAACTCATGGGTCTCTTCACTTGTATCTGTCACTTCTGCTATTACAAATAATGTCACAATGAATAAACTTGAATGTATGTCATTTCATATATGGGCAGGTGTATCAGTAGGACAGATTACCAATAATGGGATTTACAAATACAAGTGTAAATTAGGCCAGGTGCAGTGGCTCACGTCTGTAAATCTCAGCACTTTGGGAGCCTGAGGTGGGAGGATCACTTGAGCTCAGGAGTTCAAGACCAGACTGGGCAACATGGCAAAAACCCCTCTCTACAAAAAATACAAAAATTAGCCAGGCATGGTGGTGCATGCCTATAATCCCATCTACTTGGGAGGCTGAGGTGGGAGGATCACTTGAACCCAGGAGGTGGAGGTTTCAGTGAGATCACACCACTGCACTCTGTCCAAAAAAAAAGTGCCTAATTTTGTTAGATTTTGTTCTTCCCTCCATAAATGTTGTATATTACTAGACAGAAAGCTATTTTATGATAGATATTACATGATCGAGGATATATATATATATATATATATATATATATATA
>NW_016819032.1:1037799-1070088 GCF_001698545.2 Rhinopithecus bieti
TATATATATATATATATATATGTAGGTGTAAAGATAAATTGAATCTATGCTTCATTCAGAACACCACAGAAAATTCCAGAGATGAAAGATTTAAATGTAAAATATGATTCCCTACAGGTAATAGAAGAAAACATAATAAATTGTTATATAAATTTGGAGCCCACGAGGCCTAGTTATGACTTAGATTTCGAAAGCCAATTTATTACAATTGAGAAAATTATATGAGAGTACATATATACATACTTCTTCATGGCCAGAAAACAACTCTAACCAACCAAAACACCACAAGCAAAGTCAAAAGGTGATTGATAAACTGGAAAAAATATTCACAAGTCATATTTAAAAGGTTAATCTAATACATAAAGAGCTCTTGTAACTCAAGAAGGAAACGTGCAACATGGATGTAACAGTATCCATAAAGTAGTAAAATGGCTCTTAAGTTATAAAAATATGTCAACCTCACTCATAATAGAATATGAATAAAAATTACATTGAAATGCCATTTCACACTTGGCAAACACCCAAAAGTTCAACAACATGCTATGTAGGCAAGAATGTGGTTGACTCATCAATTACTGGTGGGTGTAATAAAAGGTTACAACTTTTCGGGACTTTATGCAGTCATACATAGCGCAAATACAAATTGTTTTGCCTCTTTTCTAATGCCTGTGCTTCAAAGATCATTCTATTCATATGCCAGGACCATATTCATTTAATTGTTGAGATTCTATGATTTATAATATCTGCTAGGGCTGACAGCCTTTCATTGCTTTTCAAAAAATAATTTTCCTATCTTAATTTTTTATTTTTTCCTTATGGCTTTTTAAATCAGCTTGTTTAGTTCCAGAGAAAATTTTATGGAGGTTTTTATTGGTATCAAGAGTTTGTAATTTAACTTAGTAAGAATTGATATAGATATGCTATTGATTTTGTCTTTCTTTTCTGCAAGTGTACTTTTCTGCCCTGCAGAAATGTTTTCAGGTTTCCTTCAAATAGGCTTTACATGTTTCTTGTTAAATTTACTACTTGGCATTTCAACTTTTAATTGCTTTTGAAAATGATTTCTTTTTTTTTTTTTGAGACTGAGTCTTGCTCTGTTGCCCAGGCTAGAGTGCAGTGGCACGATCTCTGTTCACTGCAAGCTCCACCTTCCAGGTTCACACCGTTCTCCTGCCTCAGCCTCCCGAGTAGCTGGGACTACAGGTGCCCGCCACCAGGCCTGGCTAATTTTTTTTTTGTATAGGGATTTTTAGTAGAGACAGGGTTTTACCGTGTTAGCCAGGATGGTCTCTATCTCCTGACCTCGTGATCCTCCCGCCTCGGCCTCCCAAAGTGGAAAATGATTTCTTATATTATCTGACTGGTTTTGTTTATAGGTATGAAGACGAATGATTGCCATGTTTTCATGGTTATTTCTGCTTCCTTACTTAAGTCTCTTCTTGTTTTATAGTAATGTATTGGTTGATTTGCTTGGGTTTTCCAGGTAAACAGTCATACCAAATGCAGAGATTTTTTTTTTTTTTACATCTTCCTATCTAATATCCTTCTCTTGCAAATATACCTTTAATATAATGTAAACTACATATGGTGACCTTGGAAAGCCTGTTGTTTCTGAGTTTAATTGGATTGCTTCTAGTGCTTTCCCATTTGTATTGTGTTATAATTTATAAAGATCACATTGCAAAAGTACTTATCAATTCTTATTTTTTGAGACTAAAAAAATAAAAATGGTTATTGAATTTGGTCAAGTGCCTTTCTGCATCTGTGATGGTGATCACATGTCAAGCCTTCTTTAAATTCATGGCTTGAAGTTTCTGGACCAAGCAAAAGATGTGAGTGTGGATCACAGATCCACGCAAGGGCCAGTTTACTTCTGGCTCAAATTTGTAATGAGGATTTAGCATTAGGGTCCCAGATTAATGTGGAGTGGATCCTCTTAGATCTTAGGTGGGCCCTGTGCTTTGATTTCATTCTCCTCTCCAGAGGCCAACAAAGCAGAGTCAAATCTTTGCAGATCAGAAGTTGTTCCTGAGTTCCTCTTACCACTTTGTGTTCCAGCTTCATCTTCAGTTTTGGCCTAGCAGTTGCTTGCTATTTTAGTAGCTCTTTGATGCTTTAGGATGTTCGAAAAATGTTATGCATCATTTTTTAATTAGTTTTGGCATAGATTTTTCTTAATTACCTAACCTGTTATTGTTGGAAATGACAGTTATTTCCATTCTCCACATTGGACAGATCTATCACATTCAAATATAAAGCTGCTTACTTAATTTGTTTGCTTAAAGTAAGTCTTTGTTTCTTATTATCATTGGGAAAAAAGATCCATGTGCTTTGCTAATGCCATTCAAAATTTGGCCCACACCCACTTCTTTGAGCCCATGTTAAACTTCTGCCCCCGCTCTGGTACACATATCAACCATTCCAGATTTCTTCTTCAGGTCTGTGCCATCTCTGGGCCTTCACATATGCTGTTCTTTTGTTTGCAACATTTAAGCTCTGTCTCCTCTTAGCCTGTCTCACTTGTAGCCACTCTTCAGGTGACCTCACCCGGCTTTTAGACATCACTATTCCCTCTGCTCTCCTGTAGCTCTCTGTACTTCCTTATCATTACATTCGTCTTACTTTGTTGAAATTACAAATATGTCTTACTCTTAGACTGAATGTTTCATGAGGACCATGTTTACTGCTCTGTATGTGGTACATAATACACATTCAATAAGTATTTGTTGAATTCATGCATGAATGGATGGATGTCCAAGATACTGTTATTCAAAGAATTGTCGTAATCCAACCCTTTCTCATCTTCTCCATCATTATTACCTTAGCCCAAGTAACCATTACCCCAGTCTTAGATTCCTGCTGTAGTCTCCCCATCAGTCTCCTGGCTTCCACTCTTACTCTTCTACAACCTATTTTCCACATAACTAGTAGAGTTATTCTGTATAAATATCAGTTTACGCCACTCCACAGCTTCATCATGCTGTTGCCTCTCTTTGCATTCAGAACAAAATCTGTACTCCTTACCATGACCTTTTAGACCCTACATCATATGCCCTTGACTGTCCTTTTGTTTTCTTCTCCTATCACTTTTCCCTCACTGTGCTCTGCTACTGTGACCACCTTGTTCCTGCAATACACAAGTCTCCTTCCAGGATCTTTACTCTGGTTCTTGCCCCACCTGGAAGACTCTTTCCTAGTTCCTCACTTCATATACACTCAGGTATTCTTGTTGTTACCCTCTCTCCCTGCTTTATTTTTGTCATGACATTTATCTCTTGCTGCCTTGGCATTGTGTGACATTTGTGCATTTGTGTATTTCTTTTGCTTATTATCATGTAATCTTTGTGAGGCAAGGACTTGGCTTTGTTCACTGCTCTCGCCATTGAATGTGTTTAGCACTTAGTAAGCAACCAGTAAATGCTGGTTGAATGAATAAGTGAATGTATTCTTCCAATCACCTTTAGCTGGAATCTTCAGAATCATCTGATTCTACTCCTATTCTCTCTTGGCTATGCAGCCAGTGAAAATTCTTCATATCATTTAATTTCCAGTTCAAAATGAATGTCTTTATTGTGTCTATCCCAACACTTCAAATGAAACCCAACCTCTGCTTTATTCAATCCTTCAAGTGTAATTAAAACTGGATAATTAAAGAGTCTTTAATATATATTAAAAATAAACATTTCCATCCAAATTTTGATGATTTTAGTTAATGTTTATAAACTTTGTAAGTAACAGTGTAAATGCTAGTTAACTGTCTTGCTTTTGGTCAAAGATGTTTGTAAAACTAGAAAAAAAGAATGTGAATCTTTGAGAAACATCCATTGTAAAGTTTCAGTCAGAACAGAATTAAATTTCAGTGTGTTTATGTATATGTTGCATTGGACTTGGTTCACCATGAATCACTAAATCATTAAAAAAATTTAAGTAAATTATTTTGTAAAATGAACTTAACTTTTATTTATGAGAAGATACACCTTCAAAATAATTGTATATTTCAAAGTTATGTGCCTATCGTGTGGAGTAACACATAAATACTCCCCATCATCACTTCATGGCAATAAGTTAATGTTTGTCTTTAAAAGCATTGACTTTTTATTTGGTATATTATTGATTTGGTATCATATCTCATAGGCAATTAAAAATGTATTGAAACAGTTTGCTGCCTCAGTAAATTTGGTTTTCTCTTTCCTATGGATATACCTATGCTGCCTTCCTGATAGTTTTCAGCACTCTCTCACATAGGCTGTTGTTGGACCGTCACTGTATGCACTGAACTAATCAGTGAAGTTATTATTACATCCGTTTTACAGTATAGGAAACAAAGCTGAAGAGCATACATAATTGTTTGAGTTTACAAGCTTTTTGCAGGAGGAAGCTAGAACTCAGTATGTTGTTTTATTCTTCCCCTTGATATACTTTTGTCCTGATTTCTTTCTCCAAAATGTTTTAATTTTGATAATTATATAAAATGATTGATAATTATATAAAGTGATTTATAATTACAGAAATCACATATAATTATAGAACTAGAAATACCATATGACCCAGCCATCCCATTACTGGGTATATACCCAAAGGATTATAAATCATGCTGCTATAAAGACACATGCACACGTATGTTTATTCCAGCACTATTCACAATAGCAAGGACTTGGAATCAACCCAAATGTCCATCAGTGACAGACTGGATTAAGAAAATGTGGCACATATACACCATGGAATACTACGCAGCCATGAAAAGGGATGAGTTTGTGTCCTTTGTAGGGAGCATGGATGCAGCTGGAAACCATCTTTCTCAGGCAAACTATCGCAGAAAAAAAAATGAGCAGAAACCAGACACCCACATGTTCTCCACTCATAGGTGGGAATTGAACATGAGATCACTTGGACACGGGAAGGGGAACTCATACACCCGGCCGCGCTGGGCTAACCATTTTCGGTAGATAGAGGCTGGAGGAGGGAGTTCTTGGGGTGTATACTTGAACTACCACCTTTGTGGGTCTTCCCGCGCATTTGAGCACGATCGCTCCCCGTATGCCTATATGTATATGGCTGCTACATGATAGAGATCCAGTGGATGGGTGGGTACCAGCTGACCAAACGTGAGGCATGAGGGTAGCAGACCCTAGACCGTTACACTCAAAATATGGTCATATATCCTGAATTATCCTAAGATCTAGAATGTGTATGACAACCTGCCCATGATTAGCTCGCCCAATAGCTTACCTAGTATATCCTGTGTATATCCCTCGCCATAAGTGAGAGTACGACATAATAACAACAAGACAACTAATTGATGGATTTCTCATTTAATATAAGTTTTTAAAAATAGTATTTAGTGTAGTCAAATCAATATGTAATGTAATTAATATTTATATAAAGTATTACAATCCTTTATATGTATAAAATATATAAATTTATAATTTATATAAATGATATACACATTAAAGGTTTCTTTTATGCATAATATTTGATTTTTTTCATTTTTTAGATTTTAATATTTGCCAGTGATGCCTGCAAAAATGTGACATTATATGTTCCCTTCAAACTAGATGCTGAGAAACTTATTGGTAGAGGTAAGGAAGCCCTAATATTTGTAATAAATCCTGATTTGCTCTGGTAAATATACACCATGGAATACTATGCAGCCATACAAAGGAACGAGATCTTGTCCTTTGCAGGGATGTGGATGGAGCTGGAAGCAATCATCCTCAGCAAACTAACACAGGATCAGAAAATCAAACACTGCATGTTCTCACTTATAAGTGGCAGCTGAGCAATGTGAACATGTAGACACAGGGTGGGGAACAACACACACTGGGGCTTGTTTGGGGTTCTGGGAGAGTGAGAGCATCAGGAAAAATAGCTAATGCATGCTGGGTTTAATACCTAGATGATGGGTTCATAGGTGTAGCAAACCAACGTGGCACGTGTTTACCTATGTAACAAACCTGCACATCCTGCACATGTACCCTGGAACTCAAAATAAAATAAAAACACTCACACACAAAATAAATCCTGATTCGCTGTGATATTTTAAAATTAGTGTAATTTTTAGAATGATAACTCCGCTGGAACTAGTAGATAAAACTAACGTAGTATATTATCATTTGTAATACATGTGGTGTCATTCTAATGGAAGGAATATTGTTATTTTTGGAAAACATGATTATATGAAGTTAATAAAAATATTTCACTTGAGTAATAATTATTGACATTTACATTAGAGGAAAGATAAAGACATTTAACATGCCTCTAAAAAATTGGCAAATAGTATTGAAAGTTTTTTTTTTAGTTTAAAGGTATTGTTTTGGATTTTATTCTTAAATATTTCACTCTGTATTGTACTTACTTCCACATATTATTTTTATCAGTTAAATTATTTCACATAACTGTGAGAAAAGATCAAACCAATGATAGCATAAAATGTGATGACTGCTTAGCAATAGATGTAAAGAATTTAGTAATAGTTCTGTTTAGTAAATGCGATTTTAGGTTGCTAGATTCTGTGTAACTTCAGGTGTACTTAGGTATTACTCTATGGCTTATTTCTGTTGATAAAGAAAACACTTTTTTGGTTTTGGTTTAAATATTCAAACACTGGACTTCACATATGTTTACTTCAGAGCAAATGTCTCTTCTTTAAGAGAATGTTAAGTAGGTATTAGAAGTGATGTAAGCGTTTAAGCACAACTTAATACACCATACAGTTTTATGTGTCCTTGCAAAAATTTACAAGTGCCAGTATAATTAATTTTAAGTTTTTGGCCCTCCCCACATGCATACATTACTGTTAAAACTATATCCTATGTTTTACTTTAAAAATGATTGCTGTGCATATTTTCTACAGTTAACCTGAAAGAGTGCTTTACAGCTGCAAATCTAATTCATTCAAGTGATCCTGACTTCCAAATTTTGGAAGATGGTTCAGTCTATACAACAAATACTGTTCTATTGTCCTCGGAGAAGAGAAGTTTTACCATATTACTTTCCAACACTGAGAACCAAGAAAAGAAGAAAATATTTGTCTTTTTGGAGCATCAAACAAAGGTATACAAGGCTACATAAATGAAGAAATGATGTCTTTTCTTCAGATATAATCAACATTACCGGGGAAGATATGAAATCAGAAAGGATATGGTATAGTTTGGCTTCAAAAAGAATGAAAACCATGAGGCAGCTTCACAGTGTTTAAAAGGAAAAGGGCTGTGCAACATGGTTCATTCGGGTTGTCATTCCTTTTCTTTTGGGACATAAAATGAGAAATTGGGATAAGGTACAGCATGGGAACATGAGATTAGACACAAAGCAGCATTTTTTTTTAGCTTTACCATAGAATGGATTTCTAACAACAAGTTTTGAAACTCTGGATAAAGAAAGAAAAGATTTTTTTTTTTTTTGCATTCATTTTAGCATAATCTGTGGTCTTAAAACATGATGATTATTTTAGGAGGAGGTTTGGACCACATGCATGCTATTGTGTTGTGACACCCAAGATCAAAATAACTTTTATTCAACCATTAGCCATTCCTCACTGCAGCAGTTTGAGAGTTGTCACCGTGTTTCTCTCCTCATTCTGACACAGATCTCTCTGTTGGTTCCCTGGCTCTGCCTAGTTGCTGGTGAGTGGAAGTTGCTTGTGCTAAATTTAGAAGGGCACATACACACTTATATATTTTCTTTGCATATCTCTCTCCCCTGTTTTTGCATGGCAGTGTGGCAACAGTAATTTTTTTTTCAGTTTTGCTTCTAGGCTTCCAGTTCCATCTCTCTTTCTTCCATATTTCCACCAAATCATTTTCCCAAGAGGATTGTTGTGATAACAGTTAGGACAGTTACTTCTTCATTATCTTTTCGCAGTGTTGATGTTTAGTTTGGTTTTCAAACACTCCCATGGTCTCACCCCTCCCCAGCTAATCCTCATGAGAGGAGAAAGATGTGTCATTGTTTAATGTTTGAGAATAAAGTAGTCATTGACTTTATTGTTTTTCCTGTCTTATGAATTGAGGTCCTAAAGAAAAGACAAACTAAAGAAACAGTTCTAAGGCGCGCCAAGAGAAGATGGGCTCCCATTCCCTGTTCAATGCTCGAAAACTCCTTGGGTCCTTTTCCACTTTTCCTTCAACAGGTACAGTTTTCTTTCTTTCTGCTGTGGAAGTCTGTAGTTTCCATCTCTTACCATTATGACACTGAGTATGAAGTTATTTATAATAGTTGTGTATAAATATATGAGTGAATGAGTACATGTATAATATGTTTCCATATAAGGGTATAAATATATCTCTTTATACTTGCATATACTTTTGTTCAGCTTGCAAAGGCCATCATAAAACTGTAGCACTCAAACACATGGTTCCTTAATGAATTATCGTATCAGCAAGGGTATCGCCAAGCCTAGGAATAGCCTAGAAAACCCAAAACTCTCTTTCATAATGAAGGAGAAAATTGGATGAAAGTCCAAATGCCACGAAGGAGGAAGACACATAGGCCCTTCTATCTTTCTATTTCTTGTTCTTGAATCTACATCTGAAATCACACTGGATCCACATTTCTTTCTTTCTCTCTCTCTCTCTTTTTTTTTTTTTTTTTTTTTGTAGTGATGAGATCTCACTATATTGCTTAGGCTGGTTTTGAACTTCTAGGCTGAAATGATTTTCCTGTCTCAACCTCCCAAAATGCTAGGATTACAGGCATGAGCCAAACATGCCTGGCTCTTTTTCTCTGTCTTTTTAAAATTTTCAGTAGAAACTCCAGCAAGCCTTCTTGTCTTCTTCCACTACTAGTGGCTACTACATTCAGTCTATGACTTTGGTTTATTTTCCCTCAGTTCTTGACATAGCAAGGGAGAATCCTTTTTATACCCCGCCAACAAGTTTAATACAGCTGAGAGAAGAGCATATTAAAATTGAGAAATTGTTAGAAAACAGTTGTGTCTGTTATCCTGATATAAAGATAGTCAGGATGTTACTGAGTGGATGAACACAGCTTGGAGGAAATTTGCTTTTTGAATCAAAGATCAGAATATTACACATTCCAAAATATTATTCCATTTCTATTCTCACTCATATTTTTTTTTTTTTCACTCAGTTCCTGTAAGGAAGATGTTGGCAAAGAACAAAAAACTCATTAAGGAAGTTATTGTCCACATTTTTGCCCTGCAGACAGTACACTTTAAGCTCTGTTCTTAAATGTTATGTTACATATAATAAAAACTCAGTTTTTTAAAACATTGACAACAGAATAATTTTCCATGCTCAGAATACTTTGTTTTCTAAGACAGTGAAAGTCTCAAGTGTTTTTTCCATGTATAGACACCATCTATCCTGTCAAATATTCCCTTAGTTATTCTGGAGAACTAAGATGCACTACATTATTTTACTCATGCCTTGCTCTTAAAATTTCTCAATTGGACTTTCTTACTCTGTTTTTTTTTTGTTGTTGTTGTTTATACATAATAATAATAAGGGCAGTTATTTAAACTAATAAAATGGCAATGAGATTTCATAAATATATAGATGAAAGTTCTGCTGAAGTAAAGATTTGTCTCATGTATATATTATCTACTTTCTAGGTTCAATCTGACACAGCCCAAAACTATACCATATACTACTCCATAAGAGGTCCTGGAGTTGACCAAGAACCTCGGAATTTATTTTATGTGGAGAGAGACACTGGAAACTTGTATTGTACTCGTCCTGTAGATCGTGAGCAGTATGAGTCTTTTGAGGTAAAGTCTAAAATGTGTGTACTGTATTTTTTTTTTTTTTTTTTTTTTTTGAGACGGAGTCTTGCTCTGTCCCCTAGGCTGGAGTGCAGTGGTGCGATCTCAGCTCACTTGCAAGCTCTGCCTCCTGGGTTCACGCCATTCTCCTGCCTCAGCCTCCCGAGTAGCTGGGACTACAGGTGCCTGCGTGTGTATTGTATTAGTAATGATGATGCTTGGCCATTTTGTCTCTCATTTGCAATTCATTTAACCTTTTCTGTTTTCTGAGTTTGTCACCAATGCTCTGGCTACTCCCTAATAGCACAGAATTGACTTGAAACAAAAAATATTTTCACAGAATAAATAATATTACATTCCATTAGATTGTTCCTGGTATTATGGTTTTACCATTTATTTTTTCCCCCACAAAAGTATCACTTTGAAGTACATTTTTTTTTTTTTTTTTTTTTTTTTTTGAGACAGAGTCTGGTTTAGACGCCTAGGCTGAAGTGCAGTAGTATAATCTCTGCTCACTGCAATCTCTGGCTCCTGGGTTCAAGTGATCCTCCCACCTTAGCCTCTCAAGTAGCTGGGATCACAGGCGTGCGCGATGATGCCCAGCTAACTGTTTGTATTTTTAGTAGAGATGGGGTTTCACCTTGTTGGCCAGGCTGGTCTCAAACTCTTGACCTCAGGTGATCTGCCCATGTCGGCCTCCCAAAATGCTGGGGTTACAGGCCTGAGCCACCGTGCCCAGCCAAGAACAGTTACTTAGTTGGCACACAAAGATCTGTGAACCTCTTTATAGTATGGTGATACCATAGGAGGTAAATGAGGTTCAGTCATTAAGTAAACCTCAGTACCTTGGCAAAGGGAGAACGTTAGTTTATGGGGAGCAGGTAGGGAGTGTGACAGTGCTTACCTAAGCTTATTCAGTCCTTTAATCATCTGGTTAACTTCCTTTGCTGGAAAGCAAGTTAATATGAAATAATTTAACCTAATGCTGGTTTGATTTCCCAACAGGACTTGGTCATTTTGCTTAAGTCGGTTTTAATTATTTTATTTCTATTTTGGATGAATTAATTATTCATTAGAAGAACAAATTAATCAAATAAGATAGGCAAACTTTGAATAAAGTATTTAGGTTTAGAATTGCCATGGCCTGGCCTTCTAAGTACCTAGGATGTTCTGGCCTTTTTATGATAGCTGTTATGAGAAAATTGGTATTGAAATTCATATTGTAAAAACAAAAAAATTAAACTGTATTCCACCACAATTTACCACCATTCATTTGCTTCATTTCTGATTCACACTTTTTAAATTAAAAATTCTTTTGAAAAGACTTACCCAAATGTAACCATTGATATGCCTAAAGTCCTCATTAGTAGAAAATAGGATAAGATCCCAGTTAACTGTACCTGGAGAATTTGTAATCCTACAGGATCCCAAGTTCAGAAGGATCCAGAAAGTTGTATTTAAAATCCATGCACCTGAACCTTTCAAACAAAGCAAAACAAAAAAGTCTTCAAGGCTGTTTGGGAAAATAACAGTAAAAATTGTTACACTCATGAACAACAGCATAGTAATAATGAAGAAACTAAAATTATCTTTGATAAATTTAAACAGGTAAATTTAAACATAAAATGCTATATTAAATCATGAAATTAGGCACCTCTTTGGCATTAAAATTATATCCATATCCCAAAACAATAACAAATGGTGAGACTCACACTGTAATTCTGAGCAGTCTCCAAATTAAAGCCAAAGTGAATTTGAAGCACACCTCATTTTAAAAGATTATTTTCATTTTTCTCCTTATTTTACTCTTTTCACAGATAATTGCTTTTGCAACAACTCCAGATGGGTATACTCCAGAACTTCCATTGCCCCTAATAATCAAAATAGAGGATGAAAATGATAACTACCCAATTTTTACAGAAGAAACTTATACTTTTACAATTTTTGAAAATTGCAGAGTGGGTGAGTATCTCCTTAAACAATATATGGCAAATTAACTGTGTTTCAATTCATACATTTAGTTTCACTATGTCCATTGGGAAGCAGCATATCCCAGCGGCAAGAATAATGGACTCTGGGTGGAATTTTACTCTGCGTTTCACTAGCTATGTGACCCTGGGCAAATTTCCTAATCTTGGCAAGTCTAATTTCTTCATCTGTAAAATGGGTTATCAGTATGCCAGATTGTTATGAAGATTAAGTGAAGCTCAATACACAGCGAATGCCAAGCACAGTGTCTATCAAATAGGAGTTAATAAATGTTATGCTATTGTCCTGTGGAAGGATGGATGTAAGAGAACATTGCCCAAAAAGAATAAGTCTTTCACTAACTGGAGATGTAGTCTTAAAGATATGCATGGATGTTCTCTAGGATTAAATGATTGCCAGTGTTCTGGGCATGATTATTAAAGTCACTGAGAATAATACAAGCGTTTTCTCAGTCCTGTGAAAGTGGTCCGTTTTAGCTAAAAGTCAGAATGCAGTTTTGGAGACCTTCTCTAGAAAGGTTTAAGTGAACCATGCAGTTTTAGAGAAAACTGACTCCTATGATCAGTCTAAGCACAGGCTTACTAACAGAGAAAGGTTATAGAATAATCAGAATTGTTTAGTCTGAAAATACATGGAGGGATAGTATCAACATTTATAAAATCATACATTAAATACAGTAAATATGAATATGATCACCCAATTTGAAAATGCTAGTATGCCAGAATATTTGAAAGGAAGTGATACTGTATGGAGAGGTCTGCAAATTTATAAAAGCGATGACTTTGCTATGTAATAATGTGGTCCAGAGCTTTTTTGAGATGGGTGAAGAGGAATGAAATAAAGGGATCATAGAACATGCGAATGTTTTGGAGATTAAAAAGGACTTTTCTTCTGTAGGCACTACTGTGGGACAAGTGTGTGCAACTGACAAAGATGAGCCTGACACGATGCACACACGCCTGAAGTACTCCATCATTGGGCAGGTCCCACCATCACCCACCCTATTTTCTATGCATCCAACTACAGGTGTGATCACCACAACATCATCTCAGCTAGACAGAGAGGTAACGTAAACATTAATAAAACCTGATTATGACGTGGCTATTCAATAGTACCTGTATAACTCCTGTAGATGTGTTTTTGAAAAGTATGTTGTGAATCTTGTTTTAGAAACATTATTATTTTATGTATGTTAATAGAGATCACTAAATAACCTTGGAGTATGCTGGTTTTGAACTGCTAATTCATTCTTTTCTGAATTATATGTTTCATACCATCAAATTTCCTAATATAAATGTATTTACAGTATTAAAACAAAATGTCAAATATGAAAAGTGAATCTTTTAAATATATGTAGAAATTTGTTATCATCTTTCCAACAATCTCATCTACATTCTACCACTTACATAGATGAAAAGACAGTTTATGGCTCTCTAATCTCTGGTTTCCCATTTTCAATCAACTGCTAGAAATCTTGATTTGGATGTCTGACAGGTACCTAAGATGTAATAAATCTAAAATTTAACTTGCCTTCTTTCTTCTAAACATATTTTCCTTTCTATGTTTTCTAGTTAAAAAGACATTTATATATTTTTTCTCTATTAATCATTTTCTATTGTCACCTTGGAGTCACGATCTCCAAATTGTATTTGATGTCTCTTGGCCCACCTGAATCACATCACTTCCCAAAGCATGTTTTTACCTCCTAGATTGTTTCGTATCTATATTCTGTCTCTTTCTACTGCAATACCCTAGTTTAGTAATTCATTCACTTAGTTATTCAACTATTACCTCCTCCATGAAGCATTATTCATCTAAATTCTTATAGTAATTTCTGTATCCTTATTTACTATATTTATAATCCTTAATCTTAAAATACAGTAATAGATGTTTATCAGGTATTTTATTTGATTCTTAAATCTTAAATCTTCAGATTAATTTTCTCTTCCTTCCTCTATCCCTCATGGATTAGGGTAGTGGTTCTCAAAAGCTTTGGTCTCAAGATCCCTTAACAATATTGAATATTGTTGAAAATCCCAAAGATCTTTTATTTATCTAGCTGTATTTATCTATATTACCTGATTAATGCTTAAAACTAAGGAAAGTCTAAATTATACATTAAGTTAAATATTAAAAATAGCAATAAATTAATTACATGTTAACAGTTAAAATTCTTATAGCAGTAAAATTGTTACACTTGTTTTCTTTTGTACCTACAAAATAAGTACATTTTCCAAAATAGTACAATTTAGTGGGAAGAGTGGCATTGTTATGCATTTTCCCAAATGTTTTTAATATTTTGCTGAAGACAGGTGGATTCTCATATCTCCTTCTGCATTTAGTCTGTTACAATATGTAGTTTTAGCTGAAGCATACATAAAGGCAATCTGACATGATATAAAATTAGAAAAGAGAGGAGTATTTTAATGGTAATTACAGATCATTGTGGATATTATTCTTTGATACTACATGAAAACTTGTCAAGGAGTAGCTAGTTTCCTAAATGTTTTTGGTAATGTGGACTCTGAAGCCTCACCAATGGCCTTTTGTACTTTATTACATTAAAATCCATTGCTCTATCTTACGCTGTGAGTGACCATTTTACCAATATATCATTCTATATTGTGCATTGGTCATTTGGAAAATATTGGTTCATTAAGTAATGCAGAGCTTCCAAATATTGACACATTCCATTAAATAATATGAAAAAGATTACCTCTTTACTCCCATTGATATCACATTGGTTGATAAAGGTTTTCCAAGATTCTCGTTTTTGTTTGAAAACTCCAATTTATCATTGGCAACAAATAGTTGTTTTCCCTGAAGTGACAGATTAACTTTATGTTTCACAAAATGCCTTCATAAAACTATAGTCTGAATAGCCATAGATGTCTATGTGAAACAATGTTCTATGGGGGGAGCCGGGGAACAACTCAACAGCTTGTTCAGCTCCCAAACCAAACAACCACAGAAGTGCTTTTCTTTGAATAGATTCTTCTGAAAGAATCAGTTGAAAACACTTGTCCAATGAAGGAGTTTACCCAGTGGTGCTCTCTGGTAACTTTTTGACCTCAGGATGCCGGTTTTCTTCAGTTGCCTACAACCTTTTAGTCCCTTTAAACATCAGAATTTCTCTTCCATCTGAAGATAGCACAATACTTAGGGTATCAAACTTCATTTCCTTGTTTCATTAGCCAGTTAATTATTTCCAATAAATTTTAGTTCACTAAAACAAAATATGTATTCCTTCTTGAAAGTACAGTAGCATGATGTTTTAAAATTTTCAGTTGAAATAAGGCCATTATTTTCAAGTCTACACATGTGATTGGTTGTGAGGGAGGAGTAAATTTGGAAAATTATGTGTGTAAAAAGCAGGAAGATCAAGAGAAAATTTGGTTTTATTTTAGATAATGCCTGAGGAAAAGAAAGTTTCAGAGGTGATGGAATTAAGTGAAGAATCTTTGTAAGAGAAGGGTGAACATTCTAGGTAGGTGAGGATAGATTTTCACATACTATTTTGTCTTATGAAAAGAGATAAACTAGGTAGGAAAGGTAAGCATTACCATCTTATAGAAGAAGAAACCTAGACAAAGTGAATTTTCCAATTGCCCAAGATTGTGTCTCTTATTTGTGGAGCTGGAAATAGAACCCAAGTCTCCTAATGCTCAGTCCGGAAAGCATTCTTACTGTATTGTTTTTAATCCTCTGATATCTCAATCACTTATGATAAATGAAAGTTATAAGGAGAAACACTTCAAAATATTTAAATGCTTTAGATGTTTAAAAGTATTTTTTAAGGTAGTGATGAGTTTTCAACAATATCTGATAAATTGAAAGCCTTAAGAGCCAGACTCTATTTTCCACAGAAAGAAAAAAACTACATAGCCCCAGACCTTTGTCTTCATATCAATTTAAATGATCTCTTAATAAATGTAGCATAAACCTGTAAAATCTACATTTTTTGCAGGAAGAAATTTCATTTTATTGTTTTATTAAAAGACTATTATAAGAGTCATTGCTATCCATTTTTTTGAACATAAGGCTGTACTTTGGCTAGGAGATAAAGGTTTTGATTAATTACCAGGCAGTTTTAAATGCACTTATGGCAAAATAGCTCTTCTTTTTCTGTTGGATAAAGACAAAACCAACTGATTCTATATTCTGTAAGTTAATAGCACTAGAAATTTGAGAAACTATTCAATTTTCTTAAGTTGATTAAAAATTCCTAGTGTAATTCTCCTGCCTCACTTGAACCCAGGAGGCAGAGGTTCCAGTGAGCCAAGATTGCACCACTGCACTCCAGCCAGGGCAACAGAGTGAGACTTCGTCTCAAAAAAAAAAAAGAAAAAAGAAAGAAAAGAAAAGAAAATTACTAGTGAGAGAAAATTCTTCTAATACATGAATGCTGTGAAATGTAATAATGCACTTCTTAAATTCTTAGTGCAAAAAAATTATGGAGTGTAAAGTAAGATTTCAATTATAATGTTAGTGCTTTCACCCAATAATTAAATTCTTTTTTTGCTTTCAGTTAATTGACAAATACCAGTTGAAAATAAAAGTACAAGACATGGATGGTCAATATTTTGGTCTACAGACAACTTCAACTTGTATCATTAATATTGATGATGTAAATGACAACTTGCCAACATTTACTCGTACTTCTGTAAGTGTATGATATTAATTAAAGAAAAATATATAGACCAGTTTTAATTGTTTAATATGCACATCTCTGGCCTGGCGCAGTGGCTCACGCTTGTAATCCCAGCACTTTGGGAGGCCAAGGTGGGTGGATCACCTGAGGTCAGGAATTTGAGACCAGCCTAGCCAACATGGTGAAATCCTCTCTCTACAGAAAATACAAAAAATTAGCTGGGCATGGTGACAGGCACCTGTAATCCCAGCTACTCTGGAGGCTGAGGCTGAAGAATCGGCTGAATGCGAAAGGCGGAGGTTGCAGTGAGCTGAGATTGAGCCATTGCACTCCGGGCTGGGCGATACAGTGAGGCTCCATCTCAAAAAAAAAAAAAGAAAAGAAAAGAAAAGAAAAAAAATGCACATTGCCATCCAGCCCTCGTGATTTCAAATGAAGTGCTCCAATGACATTAAAAGTTGTATAGTGCTAGGGTGTTACACCATGTAAATATAGTACTTTGGAAATTAGAAGAATGGGATTTACTTCACATGGTGTTCTATTTTTGTGAGAGTTACTAATGAAATTTTTTGTTTGTTTTTATTATTTTAGTATGTGACATCAGTGGAAGAAAATACAGTTGATATGGAAATTTTACGAGTTACTGTTGAGGATAAGGACTTAGTGAATACTGCTAATTGGAGAGCTAATTATACCATTTTAAAGGGCAATGAAAATGGAAATTTTAAAATTGTAACAGATGCCAAAACCAATGAAGGAATTCTCTGTGTAGTTAAGGTAAGAATAAATTAGAACATTATTTGTAGTTTATAATATTATAGAATAGCATGCTAGAATTTAATGGAAAGAAAGGAATTCTGACAAATGTAGGAATAAAATAGGTATATAAGTAAATGCAAATGCTCTGTTCTTCATATATAATGGAAAGAATATATTAGTTTTTGATAATCTTTTGTTCAGGCATGATTTTTTTTTAAAGTCCATATAATACAATATCTATTTTGTAACTAATATCTTTAAACAGTTCGAAAACTAGCACAGCTTTGCTGCCACTGGGACAGTTCTGGACTTTTCCTAGCCCAATTTTTCTGTGTTTGGGCCAAGGAGGCTTCACTTACTGAATTTCCCAAACGAAGAGTTACTCTTGGTCAGCCCCATGGAGAGGTTATTCGTAGGTTTGTTCATCATGTTCAGTTTATATTACATCCTTAGCATGCAGGTTCAGAATGAAAATCCTCAATCATTCAAAGATGAAAGCACTTCTAAAACTTCTTTCTAATACTATTCCAGGAGCCAGAGTTAGTGCATAAAGCAATCTGAGCTCCTTTGGCCTTGGACAAATTTATAGACTTATTTCTGCTGCATCTTTAACTAGAACATGGTTTTACAGTGGGTCTATGCCATTTTCCTTTTGTATATATTCACAAGGAGCATGGATTAAAAAATGATGAATCCATTTTCCTTACGATGATGAAAATCAGCTGATGTTTTTATATTGTTTTCTCTGTTTTAAAATAGCAAAGAAATTTCCTTTAAATCTTGCCTCTTTCTTCACCTAACCCCTCCTCTAATCCTTGGTATTCTCAGAAGGAAATTTATCTGTGTGAAGTCCAAGACCTGAAAAAATTTCTGTCTTCTGGGACATGGTTTCACTAATTCTCATTACAACTACGTATCAGGCAAGATAAAATAAAACCTTTTATTAAATGTGTTCCTGTCTTTAAGACAGGAACTGGAATGGAAGACACACATAAAAAAAGAAAATATGATGCCCATAAGCTTTGTATTTTCTTGCCTCTCTCCTCTTAAAAACATTTTTTAAAATTTTACCCATTTTTTTCTCTTCCTCAAACCAGGTACAAATAATTTTATTCATCTTAGGAGGGTAGGACAAGCTGTCCTAAAATTTATGGTGTAGCAAATAACTATTGGTTATAGTATGAATCCCCTAAAGAAGTATCTCATGTATTAACATCCAGGAACCCTCATTAAATACTCTCTGAAATGCCAGGCGTGGTGGCTCATGCCTGTAATCCCAGCACTTTGGGAGGCCGAGGTGGGTGAATCACGAGGTCAGGAGATTGAGACCAGCTAACACGATGAAACCCTGTCTCTACTAAAGATACAAAAAATTAGCCAGGCGTGGTGGTGGGCACCTGTAATCCCAGCTACTCGGGAGGCTGAGGCAGGAGAATGGCGTGAACCCGGGAGGCAGTGCTTGCAGTGAGCCGAGATGGCGCCACTGCACTCCAGCCTGGGAGACAGAGCTAGACTCCATCTCAAAAAAAAAAAAATACTCTCTGAAATCTTCATCAATACCTGTTATACTACTTATCTTAAATTTGCCATTGAAGAACAATTTTCTGTCCTTTTTTTTTGCCAGCTTTACCCAAGTACTGAATCAGTGGGAGGACTCCTCTCTTTCCACCACCACTGGATTTCTGGGTGTATTAGTCTGTTCTCACATTGTTATAAAGAACTACCTGAGACTGGATAGTTTATAAGGAAAACAGGTTTAATTGACTCACAGTTCCACAGGCTGTATAGGAGGCATGGCTAGGTAGGCCTCAGGAAACTTACAGTCATGGCAGAAGGCAAAGGGGAAGCAAGCACATCTTCACATGGCAACAGGAGAGAGATAACAAAGGGGAATGTGCTACACACTTCTGAACAACCAGATCGTGTGAGAACTCACTCACTATCATGAGAACAGCAATGGGGAAATCCACTCCCATGATCCAATCACCTTCCATCAGGTCCCTCCTCCAACACTGGGAATTACAATTCGACATGAGATGTGGGTGGGGACACAGAGCCAAACCATATCACTGGATATATGTTTCATATTCTCGTGGTTATTCCCAACACAGCACTTACATATTTCCAAATGTAACATTATATATACTCGTTAGCATTGCCAAATATTAAATGAGTTCATCTGATTTTTCAATACATTTGCTTTTGTAGCCATTGAATTATGAAGAAAAGCAACAGGTGATCCTGCAAATTGGTGTAGTTAATGAAGCTCCATTTTCCAGAGAGGCTAGTTCAAGATCAGCCATGAGCACAGCAACAGTTACTGTTAATGTACAGGATCAGGATGAGGGCCCTGAGTGTAACCCTCCAATACAGACTATTCGCATGAATGAAAATGCAGCAGTGGGAACAACAAGCAATGGATATAAAGCATATGACCCAGACACAAGAAGTAGCAGTGGCATAAGGTACTTACCATTCTATTTGAGTTTTAAAATTTATAGCTTATTTTGTTACATTGTTATAATTTAGCATATGATAAATTTTATTATTTTAATTCATCATTACCAACAGGTATAAGAAATTAACTGATCCAACAGGGTGGGTCACCGTTGATGAAAATACAGGATCAATCAAAGTTTTCAGAAGCCTGGATAGAGAGGCAGAGACCATCAGAAATGGCATATATAATATTACAGTCCTTGCATCAGACCAAGGTAAGAATTTGTCTTTAAGCCAGCTACATACTTCCTCAGCTACATACATCTTCAGTGTTTAAGCCAACAGTATACGTTTTAAAGCTGGGTACATGCACTCAATTTTCATATCTCTCAATGATAATATAAAGTAAGAAGTTTACTATAATTTGTTAACTCATATCTGCTTTCTAATAGCCTTCTCAGTTTTAGATGTAATTATAAAATAATTTACTCATAGAAACACTTGAGACCATAATTTATTAAAGTTAAAATTATTAAAAATTGAGAAAATTATTTTAGTAAAACTTGTTTCTGCCGAGTGTGGTGGCTCACACCTGTAATCCCAGCACTTTGGGAGGCCAAGGCTGGGGATACTTGAGGTCAGGAGTTCGAGACCAGTCTGGCCAACATGGTGAAATTCCGTCTCTACCAAAAATATTAAAAATTATCTGAGTATGGTTGCACACACCTGTAATTCCAGCTACTTGGGAGGCTGAGGCAGGAGAATCGCTTGAACCCGGGAGGTGGAGGTTGCAGTGAGCCGAGATCACGCTACTGCACTCTAGCCTGTATGACAGAGTGAGACTCTGTCTCAAAAAAAAAAAAAAATTGTTTCAATGTATCTACTTATTTTGCTTAAAGTGTTCACTTTGGTAGGAAAGTTCATTACAGGGAGAACATACTTACATAGTGCAGTCCTGGAAAATAGCTATAACTTTTTACAGGAAGTTGACAATTTACTTGGGGGTTAGAATTCTGATTAAAGACATTATATTAAAACAATTCATGGTATATTTATGATGATGGTAAATAAATAGTATATTATAAAATTAGAGAGACAAACACTATGAATTCATATAATCATATAAAATGTAAAATTATGTTCTGTGCATTCAATAAAATTGAGAGAAATATGAGTATGATGATTATATATGAGATGTGTTTGGTGCATAAAATATAATTTCTATAACATGAATTTGGACTTTGTGTCTTTGTAAAATAAGTATGTGAACTATAACAAACATAAGTTATTATACTATAACTTGCAAAATTAGAATTTAGAAGTGATTTTGGAAGATGATTTACATATTCCAGTTCTCTGTAAATTAATGATAAATGACTCAGTTTGCTAAATTGCTAAAGTTGTAATCATTATTGATTTATCTTTAACTAATTAAAGACTGTCCTTTAAGCCCTCAGATTCTCATGTCTTTTTGCCAAGAAATACTTGTTGGTCAAAGGCAAATGAAAAGAAAAACAAAATAACATGAAACTCAAATCCATTATTTTTTTAACGGCACTTGGGAAATAGTTGATTGACAGTTGAGATAAAAATTGCTGTCTGAAATTAGAAATTTTGCCTATAATTTTATTCGACCTTCTCCTCTGTTGCAGAGGAGTTCGAATGATTGAGAAATCAAATATTTGTTAGGGAATTGAGATGGGGCACTGCTCATCATCACTGCGACATAGAATAAATGTGTAATGAGGCCGTTGCCCTTCATTTCTTTTGAGGAGGGTGGGAGTCACTGTGTTACTGTCTGTGAGGGAATTGTGAATCAGCAATTCCACATCTTTTTACTTTGCGAATTGAATGAACTGAGATCATACAAAAGTGTGTCATTTTTTGAAAAACCTTTTTCTAAAATCTATACTGGCTAATTTCCTTTGAGTTCTCCCTGCCACTCCCTAATGGAAACCTCTCCTCATGGATACTGCACTCTTGGGCTGGTGCTCACTTCCTGCCCACCTACATCTCCACAGCAATTGCTTCCTCTTTTTAAAACTCTCTCAAGGCTTCTATGTCTAAACTTGCCCACACATTCCTGCATGCTTTCTGGTCTTAACTGCCTTCTCCTCTCCTAAACATATATATTTCTTAAGCTTTAAATTCAATTTATCTTTCCTTCTTAACTTCTTAATTTAAATTCTCTTGGCAGTTTCACCCAGGAATCACCTCTATCTAGTTGAGCTTGAGATTAATGTTTCTATTGTATTATTCCAGCTGTTAGAATGGGGTTACTTGCAACTGTTTTAAAACATTTGACCGAAGAGTGTCATGCACATAAAGTGTGAAACCATGGATAGTGCACCTCATGTGACTTCATATTTGGAATTAGCATTTGCCCATATAGAATTATGTTACTACTAGAAGATGAGCATTTTATGCTGACATTCCAACGAATAAAGCAGTATGTAACTCATCAACAGATGAAAAACAGCTATGAAACACAGTGGATTAGATATCTGAGGTCTTAAATGTTCTTCTACGTCGCTATTAATCACAATGTGCAAAAAAAAAAAAAAAAAAATGGAGTTTAATCAGTGAGCAGCTGTAAACATCTACTGGAAGGGAATTGAAGCATTTATGCCAGTTGTAGAAGAGCAAGCACTGTAGAGTTCAATTTTTAAAGATAGAACAATTAACCAGATTCAGTAGGTAAGGCACGTGCTCTCAATTGTGTGTGTGGACTCAAAGGGAAAGAAATGTTCAAGACACCAGCAGTCCCAATTTTCAGAGAGAGCAAGGTAGCACCACATAACATGAGAACAGGAGAAGCTGAGAGACAGAAATTATTCTGCTCTAGTAAATAGAAACATATGCCAGATAGATGAAATATATATCTACCTGCTTCCTTTTTCTGATGTAAATACTCTTTTTCGAAGTTGTCCAAAAATGGAAGGTAGTTGCATTGTTTCCTGCTTCTCATTGTTTTCTCTCCTAGTTCTTTTTTCTTCTTGCTGAAGTACATCCTTTACTATTTTTTTTTTTCAATTGTGGAATGTGAATTTTAAACACTCTCAGTTTTGTTGTTCTGAAAAATAATTTAATATTGGCCTCATACTTAAGTGATACTTTGACTTGGTTTAAGATTCTGAGTCAACAGCTTCTTTCCCGTGGCACTGTGCAGCTATTAACCCATTATCTTCTGGCATCTCTTCTTGCTGATGCTTCTTGTTCTGTCAGTTAGCGATTGTCCTTTTGTAGGTAATATATTTAGGTAGCTCTTATAGTACTATAAGTTGAGTTCTACAGTGTTAGTACAAAGTGTATGCCGTGGATTTATTTATATTTGTCTAGTTCTGCAGTCAGAAAATACTTTCAATCTGAAGAGCCATGGTTTTCGTTAATTTTGGAGTATTCTCAGCTATTCATCTCTTTAAATATTGCTTCTCTGCCATTCTGTCTATTCTCTTTTCTAGAATCCCTGGTAGGTGAATGTTGCTGTTTATTTTCTGCTGGAATTTGAGCTGTAATTTCATTCTTGTTTAATTGGTTACCCCTCTTTATGTCTTTGAAGATTCTAAACATACCTGTTTCAGAGATGTCTTGCATAGAATGAGTTAATTTTTTGACTGGTGCTTTTGTTGGCTTTCCTTCTTAGTGTTAGTCTTGATTATCTGGGAATTTTAGTTTGCAGACTTATATTAAATGAGAAGTGTTTGCTTTGCTTTCCATTTTTATTTTTTCCCTCTCTCCAACTTTGCCCATATTTACTAGTCCTGTAGTTACCTTCACCTGCTCTTTCTCTGTGGCCCATGGTTTAGAACCAATTCTTAACTTGGTGGCCTAGTGTTCCTGACCCGTGATGACGCTGGATGTATCATGAATCTAATTGCTGTGCTGCAGGTGCTCTGGCTGAGGTTGTGACTTCAGGGCTGTGCTCATATCTCCGAGCCTCCCGAGGTTAGCAGCTTCATATAAGACACAGCCCAGGCAGTGGGTGGCACGGGGTTTTTTAATTCTCTTTTCCACCTGTAGTGTTGAAAGCCTTCTTTTGAAACCGAAAGAATGAGTGATTTAGAGACAGAACTCCTGGGCTTGTGTTCAGCTTCAGACTTCATAACTGCATTAATAATTAGTGGCAGGGGTCCATGGCTCTTTCATCTTTGAATTCCCCAGATTTTCCAATGCAGTTCTTTATATAAAGTAGTTATCCTGTAAGTTTCTTTCTTTCCTTTCTCTTTTCTTTTCTTTTTTGTTTTGAGATGGAGTTTCACTTTTGTTGCCCAGGCTGGAGTGCAATGTCATGATCTCTGCTCACTGCAAACTCCACCTCCCGGTTCAAGCGATTCTCCTGCCTCAGCCTCCCGAGTAGCTGAGATTATAGGCATGTGCCACCATGCCTGGCTAATTTTGTATTTTTAGTAGAGATGGTGGTTTCTCCATGTTGGTCAGGCTGGTTTCGAACTCCCGACCTCAGGTGATCTGCCCGCCTCGGCTTCTCAAAGTGCTGGGATTACAGGCATGAGCCACCACACCCCACCTATCCTGTAAGTTTCTATTGAATATACAGATAGGTGAATTACTTAGACTACACCCCACAGTGATTATTTCAGTTTTCAAGTAATTTTCTTCTCCTGGAGTCTTCCGCCCTTCGAATATTCCCATCTACTATTTTTGTTACAATCTTTCAAATACATAACTTTAATTTCTTTGCTCCAAAACCTAAGTGCTACCTATTTATCCAACAAACTCTAAGCTCCCTAGTCTGGCTTTCAAAGACCCTTAGCTCCTGCTTCCGTGTCAGCTTTCACCTCTCTACCTTTCCTGTCATTGTCTCCAGATCATGGGTGTGTATAACGTGGGTTTCCATCTCCTTGAATTTCCTTGTGCTTTTAAATATGCCAGAAGTGTCCTCATTCATACTCTCTTCCTTCCTCTTCTCACAAATCAGCCAAAACTTGCCTCTAATAAAATGCAGTAATAATTTAGCGAATGAATAAACACATCTTAATAGCAGTCATTGTACAACCCATATGAAAGTAATAATATTTTTCTTTTAACATTCCCTGAGGACATAACTTGTGACTGCTTATCATTGTAACTTATACATCATAGGTGCTTAATAAATATTTTTCAATGTTTTCAGTGCATAATTTTGTGGTGAAAACTCAAAACATAAAAAAGGTATTTTTATTTTCATTTATCTAGCAGGGAGAACATGTACAGGGACACTGGGCATTATACTTCAAGACGTGAATGATAACGGCCCATTCATACCTAAGAAGACAGTGATCATCTGCAAACCCACCATGTCATCTGCGGAGATTGTTGCGGTTGATCCTGATGAGCCCATCAATGGCCCACCCTTTGACTTTAGTCTGGAGAGTTCTACTTCAGACGTACAGAGAATGTGGAGACTGAATGAAATTAATGGTATATATTTTTGAACATTGCTTTGTCCTTTTCAACATCAGGGTGTCTGCAATACTTTTTTTTTTTTGTATGAAATAGGAGAAAATTCACCATGTGGGAACCACCAATGAAAGTTTCTCAGTTTTTGTGTGTTGGGAGTAGATCTCTCTAGTGTGTCTCTAATCCTATGCCGAGATTCCCTTAGGTGTGTTGTGAATTCTCACTCCCACTCCAAACACACACAGACACACACACATACTCACACACTCTCTCTCTCTCTCAGACTGGGTCTAATGCAATCACTTCCTAACTTGTGTACCTCCCATTGGCATAGGTTTCTTTATAGTTTCCTAGGTCATAAGGGAGTCCTCAGTTGTTACTGGTTGGCTCTCCAGAAAGCAGACCCTGAGACAGGGCATCTCAAGCAGAATGATGACTAAGGAATTTGCTTGGGATCAGTAGCTTTGAAAGGAGGAGAAGTAGGATTAGACAAAAAGAGAAGTCGAGCTGCAGCATAAGCCAAATGACAACCTCAGTGAACCCCAGGGGATGTCTGAGCTAAATGGGCCTTCAGAGTGGTGCTGAATCGGTCCCCATCACTGTATGTGGGCTGCCCATGGCAAAAAGGCACAATCACGGAAGGTGCTGATGGCCTCCCAAGCAGCTGGGATGTAAGTCCTTCACTGAAAAGGGATCTGATATACCCCACAGTGTCCACCACATTCTCTCTCCTCTTTGCCACTGTATTGACTTCTGACTATTTCGTGTCTATTGTATTCTCCTTGGGATTCTCCCCTAACTTGGTTCCCCATCTGTACTTTTGTCTTTAGCCCAGAAGGATCTACAGTGATAAGTATGGCAAAAATGAAGGCAACCTGTCTACATTATCACCACTGCCTCACTCCCTAGTCGGCCCGTAACTCTTCAGCATGTTCCCCATCTCCCGCTCACACTGCCTATGGACCGTGGCGTCGTGGTCTACCAGCTTTCGTGACTCTAGAACCACTGAATGGGGCTTGCTTTTCAAATGCCCTTGAATGTTTTTCAGCCCCATGCTTTGAGTGAATATCCCTCAATTTCCTGTTATGACAAATTAGAAAAGAAAGGTTGTGAGGGAACGTAAAGGGAGAACAGGATGAGGAAAGAAAAATGAAGACTTATAGAAATAAGCTAAGCTACTATGTCTTGGATCCTGCTCTGTGAACTAACAAGATTTTCAGCTTTTTAAACAATATTCTGGGGTGTATGTGTGTGTGTCTCAGGGGGTTATCAGTTTATTTTGGGGTTGGGAGGAAGAATTAACTTTATTCTTAGATTTTTTTTTCTTTTCTACTTATTTGGTGTCATGATATTCATTTTTAAATAGTGTTGATAGAAGGTGGACATTTTTTTCCCAATAGTCTTACTTAGCAAAATAAAACTTTGGCAGCTGTATGTTTGTCAAAATCTTTCTTATTTTAAAGATTTACTTGTCTGGGTAATCATTTGTAAGCTTGGGAAACACCCAACTTTTAAGAAGAACATACCCCAGAGAGGCCTTGAATTCAGATAAGCTTAGTGTCAAATGCTGGCTCTCCACTGTTTGTTAGTTATGTAAATCTGACCATGCTATCTTTTGTCTTTGAGCATCAATTTACTCAAAAGGGATTATTTGGAGGAGTAAATGAGATAATGCATGTAATACATCATGACACATTAGGAATTATAAGTTTTGGTTTTGCTAGTCTCATTATAATTTCTTACATAATAGACTTAATGGGTTAACTGTGGCTTCTCTTAAAATTGACTTAATTCAATGTGTTTTTACCCAGGCACTCAAATTTGTATTTAGAGCTTCAAATACTATGCAGAAAATAAGAATGTCATGCTGGGAAGTTAGGTGAGAGAGGTATTATTCTATGGCACCAGGTATCTGCATTTAGAGTAGTAATATATCTAGTCTCCGAAACCAAGATTGTGTTGACTTCTAAAAATTTTTTTAGTTTTTTATTATTTTTTTCTTCTTCTAAATTCATGTCATACAGGTAATGTACTGATGTTGTAATAAGGTTTGAGAGAGGTGCGTCTAACACATGAGCGTAAAAACCCTATCATCATGCTTATGCACCATAAAAGCCGTAAAAGAATCGGTATGAGCTTTTGGTTCTAGATATTTTCTAGCCTTTAAGAAAACTACATCAAAACTAAGACATGTGCAGTTGGTCCCTTCATCCTTTAGGACCAGGAGATGCAGCTCCAGCTGTGTGACTCATGACCTGCTAATGTAGTCACTGTCAGGGGTGTTCTAAGTTGTCAGAATCAGTCTCTGACAGTAAGTCACAAGGATTTATGTTTATTTGGCACAATTTTTGAAAACAAAGTAAAGAATTCAGAATTTCAGATTATTACTTCAGTGAAGCATGTGTAAAAGAAAATGTACACTCACTGCTTTAATTAAATGTATTCAAGATATGGTAGAAACTATTAACAAGTCTATTAGTTACGAAAGGAAGGATTTGTTTACCGACAAATAAAATATATTATTACAAGAGCCAAAAGACTTTAAGAGGCAGCATAGACAAACTTTTATATGCAATATATTTGCAATGGGTATAGATTGGAACTACTCTATCCATTCACATTTAGCATATTCTAGTAGCTGTGCCATCCCATCAGGAATATCTGTTTCTAGGAAAATATGATAACTATCAGATAATGAGTTATTTATGCTCAGAAGAAATCAGTGACATTGTATAATGCTTGGTTTTATTTATTTATGTTTTCAGATACAGCAGCACGTCTTTCCTATCAGAATGACCCTGCATTTGGCTCATATGTAGTACCTATAACAGTGAGAGATAGACTTGGCATGTCTAGTGTCACTTCATTGGATGTTATACTGTGTGACTGCATTACCGAAAATGACTGCACACATCGTGCAGATCCAAGGATTGGTGGTGGAGGAGTACAACTTGGAAAGTGGGCCATCCTTGCAATATTGTTGGGCATAGCATTGCTCTTTTGTAAGTCTTAAGTCTTTTCTTAAATTCAAATAATACCCTTTGAAGTAACTTTGAAGACACTTTTTGTTTTTTGAAACAGAGTCCAGGCTGGAGTGCAGTGGTGTGATCTCGACTCACTGCACCCTCCGCCTTCGGATTCCGGTGATTCTCATGCCTCAGCTTCCTGAGTAGCTGGGATTACAGGTGTGCGCCACCATGCCCAGCTCATTTTTTCTACTTTTAGTAGAGATGGATTTCACTGTGTTGGCCAGGCCAGTTTCTAACTCCTGGCCTCAAGTGATCCGCCCACCTCGGCCTCTCAAAGTGCTGGGATTACAGGCTTGAACCAGCACGCCTGGCAACTTTCAAGACACCTTCTAAGAATCAGTGCTATTTCCTATAGTTGATCATTTGCATGTAGCTGTATCTTTATTTAATATATAAATATATTTAATTTACATATTTTAAGTGCATTTATGTATAGTTCTAGTGTCTTCCCAGTTATCATAGACATAAAATTCAATGCAGAAACAGAACATGTAACATAATTATAGCATATCTGTTTAAAAGTTTAAATAGTATATCTATTTAAACTTTTCTATTGTATACTGCTTTGACATAAGCAATCCCAGGAAAGCTGTCTCCTTTTAATATGCACTTTTTAATTTATGATTTATCTGTGTATTAACCATTGTACATAACTTCACGTTATTTTATGATAAACTCAAGTATATTTCTTTCTTCCTCCAGGCATCCTGTTTACGCTAGTCTGTGGGGCTTCTGGGGTATCTAAACAACCGAAAGTAATTCCTGATGATTTAGCCCAGCAGAACCTAATTGTATCCAACACAGAAGCCCCTGGAGATGACAAAGTGGTAAGTAATCTGGGTTTTTAAATAAATACAAAGGATGAATTTGCTTATAATGCGTATTCCTTCTAAACTCATCTTTTCTCAGAAAAGTTCTTTTGGTATCGGGCAATTTACCATAGAATGTCATGGGTCCCCTGAAACAGATAAAATGACTTTGATTTACATGGCGATATATGGTATTTAAATTTGACCATAGTGTGTTACTAAATGGTGAAAATGCTTTAATATGTCATTGTTATTTCTACTTCTAATGATTCATGGTTTCAACTTTAAGCCTTGTCTTTTGTATGTATTTCAACTGCTGTTTGTGCTGTAAAAATGCTGCTTTTAATTATTCGCGGTTCACCAACATGGTTTTACACTTTTTCTGGCAACAATAAAATCACTACAAGCTTTGATCATCGTGGGAAGAACTTTAATAGATTCTTTCTGGCTCTAATATGGGTTAGGAAAGAGCCTGGGGCCAAATATATGAAATAGCAATGCTAGCAAGTAGCTATTTCTCCAACTTTGCTTTCTAGCTCAATATGTGGAAGAGGAACAAGTAAATACCCTATAAGAAGTATAATTGATGACTAGGGCAAGAAATATTTAGAAAACAAAAGCATCACAGTATCCAGGAAGGTACTGAAAAACAAAAATTTAAATAATGTTAGAGTTTCCAAAAACGCAATGTAAATAACTAGTGGCCAAAGCTTTAGCGTTCTCATTATTTTCCCTGCCTAGTTTATTCATATATATTTAGATGGCAAGGGTTTATTACTGCAGTCAAGATTTTTATGGCAATTACAGTTTTATTCTTTTTGATGTAGTTGAAGTGTAACTGAACTAGATACTAAATGGAAATATTGATCATCACTTCTGTTTCTGCTTTAGTCAGGTAAAAAGGAATTAATTTAAACTAAGCAGAGTAAGTATATGTGAGACAACAGTGTTTATTTTGAGGTGTGAGATGTAGAAGGATTGAAGAATTAAAGTTGTACAGTATTCTAAGAGGCTTTTTTTTTTTTTTTTTTTTGAGACAAGGTCTGACTCTGTCACCAAGGCTGGAGTGCAGTGGCACAATCACAGCTCACTGCAAACTCTGCCTTCCAGGTTTGAGCGATTCTTGTGCCTTAGCCTCCTGAGTAGCTGGGATTACAGGTGCCTACTGCCATGCCCAGCTGATTTTTGTTTTTTTAGTAGAGACAGTGTTCCACCATGTTGGCGGGGCTGGTCTTGAATTCCTGATTTCAAGTGATCTACCTGCCTCGGCCTCCCAAAGTGCTGGAATTACAGGCATAAGCCACCACACTGGGCAGGTATTCTAAGAGATTTTTAAAGAAGGAATATACATCAGGCTTCCTAATTTATCTCCAGGTACCAACCACTTGACAGTTTGCTTGTGTGGCTACTACATTAAATTATGGGATTTCCATAGTTGGGTACACAGGATTGACAAAATAGATTTAGTTCCTGCTCTCAGAGAGCTTATCTTCTAGCACACACACACAAAAATGGCATTATCCGCTTGATGTTGTTCTTTTTCATAATTTTTTGTTTCTCTCTGTAATTATTCCTAATGCAAATTGTTTTCATTTCAGTATTCTGCGAATGGCTTCACAACGCAAACTGTGGGTGCTTCTGCTCAGGGAGTTTGTGGCACCATGGGATCAGGAGTCAAAAATGGCGGCCAGGAGACCATCGAAATGGTGAAAGGAGGACATCAGACCTTGGAATCCTGCCGGGGGGCTGGGCACCATCACACCCTGGACTCCTGCAGGGGAGGACACACGGAGGTGGACAACTGCAGATACACGTACTCGGAGTGGCATAGTTTCACTCAGCCCCGTCTTGGTGAAGTGAGTTTTCCTAAGTGGCCTACAAATCTATTTTAATTTCCTTTAAACTTTATAAATAACTAACTGGATTCTGACCATAATTTTCAATTAATTATGAATCTACTAATTCTACTAATTGAAAGCTATTATTTTTCCTCAATTTTGATTTAGTTATGTTCAGATTTAAGTGGTTATTTACTTGCCCTAGTATTTTTTTAATTGAAAGAATTACTTAAATAGTGTGTGATGATATTAAATTACTGTCTCATGGCTTTGTCCTAATATTTCCCATCTGACAACTTGTGCCTTAGAAACCAAAAATGTGGTACCAGCAAGACCAGCATGTACCATCACTGTGTCTGTCTGGGAAGATCTGAGCCCACATCAATTTGTCTTCAGTTTAATGGATGCATGTCAATTTCAGCTAAAATGTTGAAAGGGAAAATAATGACTATGTAAAATGAACACCTGTATACTTGCTGCCACATGCGTGACTTTTAGAAACATGCTATACTGAATTTATAGTGTGATGTATGAAACAGACCAATCATGTGCATTTTTTATGTGTAGGAATCCGTTAGAGGACACACTCTGATTAAAAATTAAACAGTGAAAGGTAAATCAAAGCAATTACTTTTATGTTAGTAAGTTTTGGTGTTTAAAATAATAATAATAAAACGTTGTGTTTTCCTCTTGGCAGAAAGTGTATCTGTGTAATCAAGATGAAAATCACAAGCATGCCCAAGACTATGTCCTGACATACAACTATGAAGGAAGAGGATCGGTGGCTGGGTCTGTAGGGTGTTGCAGTGAACGACAAGAAGAAGATGGGCTTGAATTTTTGGATAATTTGGAGCCCAAATTTAGGACACTAGCAGAAGCATGCATGAAGAGATGAGTGTGTCCTAATAAGTCTATGAAAGCCAATGGCTTTATGACTTTTTAAAAAATTACAAACCAAGAATTTTTTAAAACAGAAGATGCTATTTGTGGGGGTTTTTCTCTCATTATTTGGATAGAATCTCTTTGGTCAAATGCACATTTACAGAGAGACACTATAAACAAGTACACAAATTTTCAATTTTACGTATTTTTAAATTATTTTTTATCCAAGGAGATCTACAGATAAATTAAAGTCTGCCTTATTTGTTACATTTGGGTATAATGACAACATCCAATTTATAGTGCAATAAAATGTAATTAGTTCAAGTCCATATTATAGACTATTTGAAGCACAACCTAATGCAAAATTGTAGAGACCTTGCTTTAACATTATCTCCGGTTAATTACGTGTTCATGCGGTGCTTGGAAACTGTTGTTTTCCTAAACATCTAAAGTGTGTAGACTGCATTCTTGCTATTATTTAATTCTTGTACTGTGGCCTTTTTCATAGTGCAAAGGGAGATTTCTAGCCAGGCATTGACTATTATTGCAATTTCATTTTGGTGGAGTTTAGTTTTAGGTTTTATTGTATATAAAATCCTGCACTGAATCTATGTCTCCTCGTTACCTACTTTTGCCAGTGAAATGTAAGTTTTAAAATGCTTTCAGAGTGTATTCTTACTACTGCAAGTTTTTGGTCTTTAAAATGTCAAGTAGCATCTCTCTCTTTCTCTCTTTCTGTTTCTCTCTCCTGTTTTTTTTTTTTTTTTTTTTT
>NW_016819032.1:1070259-1090477 GCF_001698545.2 Rhinopithecus bieti
ACCTTCCATTTTGGCTAAACAATTCCAATTTTTTTAAAATCTTTTCTTTTTTCCCCCCTTTTTTTTTTTTTTTTTTTTTTAACTTCCATATGGGCTAAAGAATCCAAATATTTTAAAATCTATCTGTCTTCTCTCATAAAGTGAATTTTCCTTTTTTTTTTTGTTTTATGTAAGTGTATATATTCTTGGTTTTCTTGAAATCATTGTAATGTTAACTTTGTTGTGTCAAATATCTTGGTGATGCTTCATTATCTCTTCAACAAAGAACGTTTAATTTTGCCATTGAAACTAGAACTACGTCATGCTTTTATTAGAAGCAATGCTCTATGTTAACAGCAGGAATGGTGTAATTAGAATTGGGATGTGGATATTTACTGTTTGACAACACATTTACAGTTCTTTAATGCGAGGATGCAATTTAAAAATGCAAAGTAGTGATGGTTTTTGAAATAAGCTTTTAAAATACAGGGATCTTGAAAACTCCCTGGGGTAACTATTTTGTAACTTAGATAAAATGGCTAGTCATATCTATGTGTTTGAAAAGTTATTTTTTTAATGTTTTAAGATTACAATTTTAACAAACATAGAAATGAGCCAAACTATTTAAATTTTAAAACAGTAAGACAAAATGAAACTTAATAGTCCACAAAATTCCAGTCCAGGTTTCATGACTGACTTTAGTCAATGAATTTTCTAGGTATGCTAAACATATGGACATTTTAAATGTGTTTCTAATATTTGTGATTATCTATAATGTGCCTGTCTTGAATTCACAAGATTGGGTTATAACAATTATTTGGAAGATTAACGTTGGGTAATTATTTGATAACCAGCTTATCTTATCAGTAGTTGTATTGCTGATCAGGCAAAAATAGTTTCCCAAAGTTATTTTTAATAAACTATTTACAAAATTCTTATATATTGCTAGTCATGATAAAGTAAATTAAGCAGTTTTTAAAACTTAGTGTGAGTTTGTTAATCACAGGTCTGATATGAATTTAAGGGATTTTGCACTTTCTGAGTTAAAGAAGTAAGACCCCTTCCTTAGATTTCTGTTATACATTTTTTAGAATGTAGAGTTTGTTTTGGAGACGTTTTCAGTGCATTGTTATTGCCATATTTATATAATATAACTATTCTAAAGACTGTGATGCCATGGGGTATTGGTTAAGTTGCCTGCTTTCTCTTTGTCCATTTTCATCATTTTAAAATGGGGGATAATAGCGGAACTTGTTTCCTAGGGCCATTGTAAGTCACTTGAATAAAAAATAGTTTTGAAGCATGAGAGTCATACAGAGTGGTCCACCTAAAAGGCACTCCTGATAATAATAAATGATTTTAAACAAGTCACATGTACAACTCATTTCATCTTAACAAAAGGTCAATTAAGAAAATAAGATACTGAAAGGATTTTTCTTTTCACAGTAGAACATGTCTCTTCATAATGATCGCCTGATGACTGGGTCTTTTATGTTCAGTTTTCCAGAATATGTAGTGCAAAGATTGCTGAGGCATTCGCATGGGATTGCCTAGTCTGAAACACTGTGAAACTATTAGGTGCAAATTGGATGAAAAGCAGAACATCTGCTTCTTAAAATGGGCACCGAGTCTAACACCCTATGAAAATTATGTGTATTTTAGAGTCTCCCTGTCAATCCCTTCCTCAGCTTCTTCCCTAGCTGTCCAGCTAAACATTAGCAGTCACTTGCCTGGGAGGTCATGGCTGTTTGGCAGTCGTCATAGTAACCCTAAATGCTAAGACTTCCGAGTAAGCGTCTTGATGCAAATCCCAGCTCTATCGTTACCAACTGTGGGATTTGAGAAGTCACTTAAGCTTTCTGTGCTTAGTTTCCTTACTTCTAGAACCTGTACTGAGGAGGGTAGAGGAGTCTACTTGACAGGGCTTGGTCAGAGTTAATTCATGAAAAGGATTGGCATAGAGTTAGCACTCAATCACGTACCTTAGCCACTGCTATTGTTCTATGAGAAGAGAATGCCTGAGTTGGGAATAATTGTAGCTTCAGTTTCCACTCTGCTTTACTGCTGACATCTTGCCACAATGCTCTTATTCATCTTTCCCAGAAGCCCGACCAGTATTTCACTAGTGATGGCCTTTGGGAATTTCATGGCTCATCGTAGCTTCCGGGTCTCTCATTTGTGATATTCAGGAAGTTACATAGCCAGAAGTCAGTGTGATAAATCTTGATGCTTAACTGAAAAGGCAGGTAAAATGCTCAAGGAGGCAAAATCATAAAGAGTTTCCCGAAGAAATGGCTGGTGCTTCTTCAGCACATGGAAAGCAACAAGATCTTCTGTTCCGTGCAGTGTGTGTTTGGGGGCTCCTGGTAATCACCACTTTTTCTCTCTTCCTATCTTAAGGCTGTTTTTATCTTGGATCCCAATTCTGTTTTGCCAAATGTGACTTTGACTACAGGCTTCCCTTTTGTTTCCATCTCCATTCCTGGACTCCAGATTGAAGTCTTGACCACTGACTTTGCTCTGGTCAGCCCCTTTATTACCTTCCCCAAATAAAATGCTTTCCCTTCTTTGTGCCTAGAATCATCATTTTTCTACCTCCTTGAATACTCAAAGCCCTAAGAAGTTACCTGATACCCATATAAACCTACAGCTCTTATATCAGCTCTCCTGCGAGCCCCTTGTTAACCTAGCACTTTAAACTCATGCAAAAAGACAAACACATACTACCAAATCAAATCAGGTTCTCCTGCGTTACTTAAACAATGGTGCCTTTCTTCTACTTACTTGGGCTTGAAACGGAGAATCCTTGATTTCTCTCTCTTCTTTGCATGGCATCCTCTATTTGTTTCCAAAAACTGCCATATTTTTGAGAATTGTAAACACAATTTCATTCATTAAATACTTTGTTTGTACTGTAGTCATTTGATGCCTTCCCAGTGCAGTCATATGTAGCCTTTTAAAACAGAGACTAGAAGGACTGTGCTTCTATGAGAAAGTGCAAGATGAATCAGCTACTCTCCCCACCCACACCCTTGAATGCAAGTCAAGACACGGTGGACATAAGGAGTAGGCTAATGCCTATAAAACACATCACACGATGCTCGGCACATAGGAAGTGCATAATGCATGTTTTTTTTTTTTTGAGGCGAAGTCTTGTCCTGTCGCCCAGGCTGGAGTGCAGTGGCGCGATCTCAGCTCACTGCAAGCCTCGCCTCCCGGGTTCATGCCATTCTCCTGCCTCAGCCTCCCGAGTAGCTGGGACTACAGGCGCTCGCCATCACGCCCGGCTAATTTTTTGTGTATTTTTAGTAGAGACGGGGTTTCACCGTGTTAGTCAGGATAGTCTCAATCTCCTGACCTTGTAATCTTCCCGCCTCGGCCTCCCAAAGTGCTGGGATTACAGGCTTGAACCACCGTGCCCGGCCCATAATGCGTGTTTTTAAAAAGCTTCAGATGACTTGAAAGAACTGCAGGACACTGGTGAGTGTACTTCTGCTTCTGCTACTCCCAGTCCAAGCGTTCATGAGGTTGAGGTGTACCCTATGTCAGCTGTTCTCACTCTTCACTTCATCCCTGATCAATATTCCCCCCACCAGTACCCCAGATTAAATCTTCAGCATCACTCAGCTCCAGTGGTGTTTGCGCTTCCAATTTCTTCTCTCTTCTCTTTCTTCAAGGGCCACCAAAGAGCAGATGTGATCATGCCATTCTCCTGCCTAAGAGCTTTCTATGGTTTTAGAGGATAAATTCTAAACACAAAATCACATTTAAATACAGATGCTTCTTGACTTACGATGGGGTTACATCCTGATAAACCCATGGTAAATTGAAAATACTATAAATCAAAAGAACATTTTCCATTTGCCATATTTTCAACTTAAAATAAGCTTATTGGGATGTAATCTCATAAGTGTAGGAGCACACTGAATGCATATTTCTTTGACACCATCATAAAGTTGAAATATTGTAAATCAAACCATCTTAAGTTGGGGGCCTTCTGTACTAATTTCCCCAATCTCCCTGTATCCCTCATTTCTCAATTTGTGCCTTGCTCATGATTAGTTCTCTTTTTACGATGTCTTTACTCATTATCTCTTTCTTTGTAAAAATATGACTTTTGAGGATCTAGTACAAATACTACCTCCTAGACATTTGTGTGTCTAGAGCGTATTGCTGTAAAGTTTTTATCTATAGGTTTATGTGTGTGTGTTTCTTTTCTGTCATGTAGGACAGTAAGGACCAAGAAAGGTATTCACAATTGCATGCCTATACAACTCTGGCCATTAATTTTTTTTTTTTTTTTTTTTTTTGAGATGGAATCTCACTCTGTCACCTAGGCTGGAGTGCAGTGGCATGATCATGGCTCACTGCGACCTCTGCCTCCCAGGCTCAAGCGATTCTTCTGCCTCAGCCTCCTGAGTAGCTGGGATTACAGGCTCCTGGTTAACTACCATGCCTGGTTAATTTTTGTACTTTTAGCAGAGACAGGGTTTCACTATGTTGGCCAGGCTGGTCTTGAACTCCTGACCTCAAGTGATCTGTCTGCCTCCCAAAGTGCTGGGTTTACAGGCATAAGCCACCGTGCCCAGCCAAATTTTGATTCATCAAATTGTATTGCCCAGGTCATAAAGGAAAAAAGAAAGAATAAAAGTTAGGTTTTTTAATTCTCAGTACACACTAGTTTTCTGTGGCATAAATGTTACATTATAGACATGATGTATGTTAGATTCTGCACGAATTCTTTTTTTTCTCATGAGACATTGAGTGGCTAGAACATCAATCATTTGCATTCACAACTTAATACAGGAAAATGAAGTGTTGAGGTTTTGGAATCCCTTCTTCTCCCTTGGGATAGTGAGAGTGGCAGACAGAAGGGGTAGTGTCTGAGTATTGTGCTTCAGGCCAGCTCAAATCCCACCACCAATAATTGCATGAACCCACTTGTAGCGACCAATAATTGCCTCATATTGAAATGTAACCCCCAAGGGTTCTCGTCTGTCTTCTTGACCACTGTGTGCCTAACATATAGAGTAGTAGACAATATATTTGGTGTGTGATGAATAAATGGATGAATGAATAAATGCACATGTGTATTAGATACCTGAATAAGATCAGACTGCATTGTTGCCTAAAGAATTCTTTTTTCTCAACTTGAAACTTTTTAACCAATGTGAAAATTATATTTGTGACTGTCACTTCATCACTGCCAAGTTCAAACACTGTAATGAATTTTTTTTAACCAAAAGGCCCCTCTGTAACCACCTGAGGAAAAGCAATTAAAAACCACTTATGTTTAGAAATTCGAGAAATGCTTCTTATGAGTTTGCCAAAATTCCCATTAGTTATTTATAAAATGTTATAAGTCAGGCCTTCCCTCAAAAAAATATCTTGAGAAACCACAAAGCAAAGAGAGTGGCATGCATCTACGAGCTTCTTCCATGTTAGGCTGGGAGAACGTTCTGTAACAGGAAACCATCGTGATCATGTGTGCCCTGAGAGAGAAGAAAATCTTCACACAAGAAGTAGACAATAGGGAACGAAATGCATAGCAACGAACCTCAGAGGCAGCACCTATATTTGCTGTGAGCTGATAATGTCACTTGGAAGATAACACATAAGAGGCAGTTCCCAGCCCTGCTCGTCTCATGTAGGACACGCAGGATAAACCTGTGTGTTTTGATTTCTGGGGAGAGGGGATCAGTTGTATGCCTCCCTTTATTATTTTCTCTTCACCAGTTCTGGTTTTCTAGGTTTGAGGACTGAAATCCTGAGAGTTAAGCAAATAAATACATTATGAGGCTGCATTTTAAACTTTAGATTTTCAAATAAGACATGCAATATAGAGTCTTAAGGTAAAACAAAAGAGCATAATGCTAAAAAACAGGCAACAAAAAGGAAGCTAGAGCTTTGAACTAGCTAGTTAGGTAAACAGAGCACTTTGATCTTATTGAAAACACACACACACCCTAAATCTTGTTTTATAGAGGAATTTTACTGTATCATGGATTTGGAGCATATTCTTCACTTCTCAAGCCATTTGGTATATCCTAAATTCTAGATATTTGTGAGACTAAAGAAGAGATTACCCACTGATGTACCTCCATATGGAGTGACAGTTGGTGCATGGGAAATGACAAGGGCTGTTTTGCTTCATTCTCTATTCCCTTTGTGACTGTACCTTTGTATCCCTACAGAAAATCTGGGCATAGCTGAGAGGTTAGGATTGTGGAGTTTCTGCTAGCCACCTCTCTTCTGTTTACTGATTTTGTTAGGATTCAAGGGAGAGGACAGACCGGAACACTCAATGCTTTTCGGTTAACAAATATTAAGGCAAACTTGCTGACATATTTGCTTGTATAATTTTTAGAGTGTGTTTCACTGACCATCAGCATCAGAATCACCCCTGGTGTTGCTGAAAATAGAGATCCCCTCATGAATCAGAGTGACAGGAGTAACAGGCTAGTAGGGGAAAAGTATAGAAGCCTTCACTTTTTAATGCACTTCCTAGGTCATTTTTTCATACTCTAAAGTTTGACAATCATTGATAGGGTTTTAATAACTGGGTTTATTGATTATTTGGTGGTTTATGAAACTTAAGTATTTTAAGTTTGCTTTTTCGTATAAAACATTAAGCAAAATGCCAGAAATGTACCAAAGAGTTGAAATACATTGATTAGTAAAACTCCACAATGTCTGTAAACTAAGCATTTCAGAAAGTACGTTGTTTCCTGTGGTTTCTATTTTCTAAATAGATGTGAACTAGAGAAACACTCTTAAGGTAGGAAAGCAGGACCAAGCCACATAGAAAACATTTAATAAAAAGTAACAAATTTTGCCACATAAATGCTGCTAGTCAAGAAGATGTATGCAAAGTAAGTTGCATATATTTTTAAAAGTCAGAATTGTCAAATCTCCATAGATAAATAGAGCTAGAAAGGTCAACAGCAGGTGGAACAGGTGACTGTCCGGAAGGCAGCAACTGTTTGGCATCACTGTGCTGTTGTGTGGGACCTGTGTCGGGTTGGGTAACAGATAATGCTCACTGACTGTGGTGGCCAGGAACTTCAGAGGGGCCTGTGAATCAGGGATGGGGGATGAGGGTAGAGATGACACTTTTCAGCTTAAGGAGTGTTCCCCTGGGAACAGGGCCAATTGGAAAACTCCCAGGCACCAAGGACATGAGATAACTCATAGGGAATGAGAGGCTCAGAAAGCCAGAGATGAAAGGAGTGGAGGGTGTCAATATACACAGATGTGATGCAGAGTTACCAATGAAATCAGGTAAAAGGGATTTATCCAAAAGAAGTAAGAGAACAGTATAAAGATTCTACTCACATGCAAGGATGTTTGTCTCAGTGGCATTAAATATGTGAATAATTGAAAATAAACTAAAAGTCCCGTGACAGGGATGTAATTAAATGATGTATGTTACATTACTGTGACACAATGTACCATAATTGAGGACGACGGAAACAACGCTCACACACAGACTTCGTAGTCAGAAAGACGTGGATCCAAATCTCAGCTTTGCTTTTGCTGTGTTACCTTGGGACATCACAGAAACCTCAAATTTCTAGCATATAAAATAAAGGCAAATTAGGAATAAATTATATAATTCACATAAAGATCTTAGCTTACTGCTTGACTCATCAGTATGTCAATAAGCAGCAGCTATCACTGTTGTGATATAATGATGGAATATCATGCAATCATTTTATTTTGAACACTTTAATTAAATGGGAAAAGACATAAAATATAGTAGTATTTTAAAACTAGGATAGGTTTTCAAATTATTATAATCTCACATTTAATTAAATATGAGACTATCTGTAATACACTAAGATACTGAGTGATAAATCCTTGAAGGAAATATGTATTATTTTTTGTGTGTTTCCAAGTTTTCGTTTTTACCAGCAAGTATTGTTATGTTATAAAACTCGAGGGAAAGTTCATATAAATGAATACAGGGCAGAAAAACTCATCAGGCTTTAGGATTTGGGGAGGCTTACCAGACCCTGTGAAGAAAGACTTTTCATTTAGCTTTAACAAGTACAAGTTTACACAACATATTATATTTGCAGTAAATGATTAAATTGAAAGCAAAAGAAAATACTATATCATCTCACATCAAAATTGAGTACATTCATGTTCTTTTGGTCTTAAAATTTTACTTTAACACACTTAGGATTTGTCATCAGTAATTTGTTATGCACTGTCTAGACTAAAAATAGGTATTAATTTATTAGAATTGTCAAATGAAATATTTCAAGCAAAGTTTGCTTAATGGAAACAACTTTAAGCCAATTAAATGTGTTCACTTTTTAGCAAGCTAAAGCTGCTCCCTATTTCTCCTGTAGTAGACACAATTAAAGTTAATCTTTGCACAGTGAATTGCATTCTCTATGCAATATAACATAGCAGTCTGGGATGGAACCTGAATTTTGGATCCCTTGGGGCCCAACAGGCAAGGTTCAGATCTGGGCTCTACCACAAACCATCTGTGTATCCCGAACTTCCCTAGTCTTCAGTTTTCTCATTTGCTTTACAAAATTGCTAGAACATAGTTTTATGTAAATGTTAGGTGTTAAAATTTATTTGGTATCTACTATTTGTTAGATACGGCCTCTGCTTTCAAAAATATGTAGTCCCAGAAATGATATAAAATGTTCACAGAGATGTATTAATAAGTGCCACAAGAAATCTGTAATGGAATGTTCTTACAAATATTAAATGTGCACACACTACAAATTTTAAGTGTGCACACACACACGTGTGTGTGTGTGTGTGTGTGATCTTTTTTTAGCAAGAGAAGTCTCAATCCTTTCACATTTTGATCACTACAGCATTCCTTTGGAATCAACAGCAAGTGTCCTGCGGGGAGGCAGGTATACTGTGAGTTTCTCTCATCATTCAGGAGAGAAAGCTGTTAAAAGTTTACTCATTTTAAAATTTTAAACAGGTTAGTGCTAGACATTGGGAATTTACCTTATGATAATAAACAAAATCCATTTCATTTCTTGTTGAACATTGTTCTGGCAGGCAGTTTAAGTTATTTATTAAATAAATACATTGAGTCCTTTTGAGGCTTCTTAAGTTTTCTTAGGGCAGGTTTGGTGGAGACTTTGGGGCTAACTTATGTCCTATGCTGAGGGGTGGCTCCACCAAGTGTCCAGAGTTTTCAGAGGAAAATCTTTCCTTTCCACTGCCTCAAACTTCAATAAGCTTGCTACCCACTGAGATACCTTATGTGCATGGGACTTTCTGTGGAAAACAAGAAATGGAGGCTGTATTTCACACTTGGGGTGATGCAGTGTGCTACAGTGCTCTCTAGGAACATGTAGCAGAAAACTGAGCTAATCAAGAGCAAGGAAGAGATCAGAGTGGTGTGTAGGCAGAAAACTACAACAGGCTGTCTAGAATACCTAGACAGTCTAGGAGCACTCTAATATCCTTCCACACAAGGAATGGGACACAGCTTATTTCATTTGAATCTGAATTACAGGATTAACACAAGCGAGCACTTGGGAAAGGAACTTCAGGCCATACTTCCAGTAGTTAATAACCATCTTTACCATACTAGTAATACTGCAGCAGATGGAGTTAACATTTTAAAGGCAATAAGGTGTCTTTTTTTTTTTCACTATAACTCTCCCTTTCTGTAAAAATTTTCTATTAGAAGAGCTGATTCAGGTTTAGTGAAGTTCAAAGTCCTACTCATTCCAGTTTGAAGGTCAATCTCAGTGTGGTGTGATATCTGAAAGAAATACAAACCTAAACCCAAAAGTTTTAAAAACACGATGCCATTACCAGATGTCTTCTAGTAAGAAAACTAGCAGAAAAACACAGAGTTAATAATGTGTTTCTAGCAGGAAAACACAAAGTTAATACACTTATGTCATAGCAAAGCTTCTGAAAGGCAACAGAAGGCAAATTTGGTTATCTTGGGAGTGTGAGAGAATGTATTGGAAGGATATCAGAAGTTTACAGATTCGATAGGTGTACAGTGAAATAAGAAGCAGAAACAATAGATATTGTCTTATAATGAGGGCAATACAGATAATCTCCTATTTTAGTTGTCCTCATTATAGCGGTTGAAGTTTCTTTGCAGAAATGAAAGAAACAAAAATCCCAAATACCAGTCATTTTCAGTTATGTTAATGCAATTCTTATCTCACACAAAATTTTTATACAATCATCGGTTAATTTAAATTCCTCTTTGTTGCCTAACACATAGAAATCTTATGAGGATATATATGATTATAAGAACACTTCTACATAATAAAAATAATCCTGAAACCCTCTATATGGTTGATGGATTCATAGTCTCACAAGGCTGTAAAAAATAAGGTCAAAGCAATGAAATAATTTGGATGCTTTCCTGGAGACCAGAGCAGGATTTAACTTGCAGATACAACTTCATTTTCTACAATTATAATTAGATATGCTATTTCTTCCAAGAATAACATTAATAATTTAAACCCTGCCAATACATTCTAGGTTTAAGCAGAAAAGAAAAAGAAAAGGCAACACTTTCAGTTTTAATCATTTTTTAAATTAAAACATTAACATTTCTAAACATTTTCTTTAAGAGAGAGGGATTAGGGATTAGGCGTTTGTGCCCTCTGCATTAAAATATCTTTCATCTTGGAACAGCATATTTAAATAATGTTCTAAAGCTTGTGAAAAAGCAGACTGGAAAACTAGATTCATTATGTTGCACCTAATTGTCTTCTTAGCATTCTAAAACAATGCTAAGATAAAACTTAACACTGTAGATGGACTTTCATATTTTCTTTTATTGAACAATGAAAAAGATGTTGCTCTAAAACTAAAAGTATGTTACTTTGGCTGAATAGCCAAGAAATAATAAGCAAAATTCAAGACTCAATGATAGCAATTAATGTATCTCAGTTGCCTTACTGATACCTTATTATTTTATCTACTTCATGTTTTTAAATTTCCTAAACCTTCTTTTTCAAAAGTAGGCGGGGCATGAACATTGATTAAATACACAAAATGCTTGTCTACTCCCTTCTATTATGTTAGTGTCAATGAGCAAAGACCAAGATCAGGGAGCACATTCTCCCATCACCACTTCACAGCTGCCTAAGAGACCAACCCCAAGAAAAGGGCTGGCATTAGAACACCTTACTCTCAAACTTTCTAAGAGCTCTTCAGGATTACTCATGTCATGACTTGTACCACCAAAAATCTAAACTTCTCAGGTTATCCATTGTCTCTGAAATCCTTATTCTCTCAGGTATGGTAGTTATGTAATTTAACTTCCAAGCAGAACACTTTTTAGAATGAAACAGGGTGCTATTAAGAAACAGATACCTTGGAATGACATTAATAAGCCACGACTGTGTAGGACAAACTGAAATTTATGATCTAATCTTTCATCCATTTCTGTGCCCTCATATGCTTCCTTCTGCCTTCTGAAATTCATAGTCTGAATCCAAAGAAGTCACCCTAGACCCTTAATCTCTTTTCTGACCATTTTCTTCACCTTGTTACCGTTAATCTTGAGTGAAAAAACCTTCAGGCTACCCTCTGAGTATGACTTTTGCCAGAGACCTATCAAGTGTTGGCCAATTTTTCCTTCCCACATTCCTGGGACAGGTAGATGTCTTCCTCCCTCATCATTGTCACTGGCAATGAAGACCATTCCTCCTCCCTTCTCTCCAAAAAGGGAGTCTCACATTCTTTGGTGTGAGTGCCACTAGACCACAACACCCATCACACCTTCTTGCAGACACCTATTGGTGTCTAGAAATTAATAGACATTTAGATACTCCTCCTCATTCATTAAATATTTCAGCACCTAGTGCACTATTTTTTTATTTAATTCACCAATCTACTCCGTTTTCTTCAAAACATAACCATCCAAATTCTCTGGTAGCTCAACTACAAAGACCTTTTTGCACCATCTCCCTTCATTTATCTATTCTCATGCCTATATTTTTGATTTCCCAATAACCTCTAACTGTGCCACATCCAAAATTGAAATTTCAAGCATCATTATCTCTAAAAACTTCCTGTTAGCTTTCTAGTTCTCTTACTCTAGCACTTCTATTCCAAATATTTATCAAAACTGGAAAGCTCTATCACTTCATAGGCGCATTGGTCTCATTTTCTTCCTTTCTCAGCTTAAATTTACTTATTCATTGCTTTCATCCATTGTCCCATAACTCTCAATTCCCCCCGCCCCTTTCTCCCCTCCTTTGTAATCACTTGGCAAGACCCCATTACTCGATAAATGCCATTTTCTACCTACTTTGTGGTTTTTACTTGAGCCCTGGAACATGGGGCCCTGGAACTCTCATTCCTGACCCACAATTGTACCCTGTTACCTAAGTTCAGGGATTTTGCAAACAGTGAGACACAACCCAGTGGAGGGACATAAGATTAACTTCAGAGGTGACAACATGCATTATCAATGAATTAGAAGACAAGAACAGAAATTGTCAGAGTATATTAGACATAGGAATGGTAAGTATTATTCACAAAACGTTTGTTCCAGATTGCATATATGAATTGCAGAAGAGTTCACAATATTAGAAATATTTCTTATAATGGATTAGAGTCAACAATTCAAAACACTGACCTAGTCAATTTTCTATTTTACAACTACTCTTTTCTCAAATCTCTAACCTGCCTTCCTCACTTCACACCTGATTTCACATACAAAATAGGAGAAGAAAACTCCCTTAACTTTCCACCACCAACAATACTAGACTATCAACATCTGTACCATATACACTGACATATCCTTTTTGAATGAACTTCTCTTCCTATTTAAGGCAGCCACTCTATTACTACATTGGTTCCTATGAACTTTTGCTTCCTCGAGACCTTTGTTCATGAAATGAAACCTCTGTCTCCTACATTGTTAATTATTCACTTTTGCCTGGATCATTCTCATTAATAAACAGAAATGTCTAATAAAAATGATAGGTATCATGTACATAGCAGTTATGATGCGCCATATCCTGTTGTAAAATTTTACACATGCTACTTATTTTTATTCTCACTCAAATTAGGAATTCTTTTTCTTACTCTTTTATGGACTGAGGCACAGAGGGTTAGGTAACTAGGTCAGAGTGACAGTACTCTGATGTGACAGAATCAATATTTGAACTAGACAGTCTGGCTCCTGAGTCTGAATTCTTAACCGCTATGCAATTTGCTTCTTTCATATGAATAAAACTTCTTTACTAAGTTGCCCTTCCGCTATTTTTAAATTTTCTCCAGTTCCCTTTATGACACTGTCACAAATGCCTTTTGTGCAGCACACCACAACCCCTCTTCACTGGGTTGTGGCATAGCTGAGGCTGATGGTTCCTTTTATGCTGCCAGCATTCACCCACAGCACCTGTGAAGTGTCTCTTGGTCTGTGTGTAGGTACGGCCCTGGAGATCAGAAGAGTTATTGTTCCTCAGGCCCCATTCTCAAACAAAGGGGAACAAGGGTCAATGAATACGTGTCCTAGGTTCCAGTTTGTTGAGCAGACCCCCCAGTGGTTTCCTGCTTTCTAGTATCCATGCTTTTGTGTAATTTTCTTTCCCTGGAACATGGGTATGACTTATGAGTTGCTTTTCATCAATAGAACATGGCAAAGGTAATAGGATGTCATTCCTGTGGCTGCGTTTTATAAGACTCTATTTTAGAAGACTAAAGAAGAAGTTTTCCTTGCTAGCTTGGAAGTAATAGCCATGTTAAGGAAGCCCATGTGATAAAATCCTCTAGAAACGCCAGGTGGCCTGTAGAGTTAAACAGTGGCCTCCAGCCAATAGCCAGCAGAAAGCAGGCCTTTGGTTATACAGCAAGAGGAAATCTGCCAAGAACATGACTGGGCTTGAAAGTGAGTCCTTCACCAGTTGAGCCTCCTTATGAAAACACAGCCAATGCCTGGTGAGATTCTCAAGCAGAAGACCCAGCTCTGCCATGCCTAGACTTCTGATAAACAAAAACTGTGGACAATAAATATGTGCTGTTTCACACATAGAAGATTTTGGCAGCTTAGGGTTACTTAGTAAAAAATTTTTGTTTCAGAATATAACTCTGAGGTGCATTCTACATCATATCTTAGAGGGTATAACCCACAGGATTATACTGCATAAATCAGCTCAATAACACACCTTTTATTGATTTTTATATTTTCCCATTCTCTGCCTCTGCCTCTGGGTTTATATCCCAATAGAATAGCATCACTCACATCTGTGTTTCAGGTTCTGCTTTCAGGGGAACCAAGATGTGACAGGCATGAGGGAACAAGGATCTGAGAAACATCTGGCTCTGCCTTGTTTTCTTTGTTCTTTTACCTAGTCTATCTTTGGCTCTCCACAGTCATATTTTTCTCATCACCACTCCAGTAAAACTTAATTTCTTGTTATCACCGATGACTTTATTCATGTCAAATCAATGGTCAGTGTTTAGACCTAATCTCACTTGACTCCTCAAAAGATGGTGCCAGAGTTAATTACTTCCTCTTTTTATTTTTATTTTTATTATTATTATACTTTAAGTTCTAGGGTACATGTGCATAACATGCAGGTTTGTTACATATGTGTACTTGTGCCATGTTGGTGTACTGCACCCATCAACTCGTCAGCACCCATCAACTCATCATTTACATCAGGTATAACTGCCAGGGTAATCCCACCCTCCTCCCCGCTCCCCATAATAGGCCCCATGTGTGATGTTCCCCTTCCCGAGTCCAAGTGATCTCATTGCTCAGTTCCCACCTATGAGTGAGAATATGCGGTGTTTGGTTTTCCGTTTATGCGATAGTTTGCTGAGAATGATGGTTTCCAGCTGCATCCATGTCCCTACAAAGGACATGAACTCATCCTTTTTTATGGCTGCATAGTATTCCATGGTGTATATGTGCCACATTTTCTTAATCCAATCTGTCACTGATGGACATTTGGGTTGATTCCAAGTCTTTGCTATTGTGAATAGTGCCGCAATGAACATACGTGTGCATGTGTCTTTATAGCAGCATGATTTATAATCCTTTGGGTATATACCCAGTANCACCTTCTGCCATGACTAAGTTTGCTGAGGTCTCCCAGGCATGCTTCCAATTAAGGCTGCAGAAATGTGATTAATTAAACCTCTTTTATTTATAAATTACCCAGTCTCAGGTAGTTATTTATAGCAGTGTGAAAGCAATCTAATAGAGAAAATTGGTACCAGTAGTGGGGCATTGCTATGAAGATACCTGAAAATGTGGAAGCAACTTTGGAATTGAGTAATGAGCAGAAGCTGAAACACTTTGGAGGGCTCACACGATGAGGGAAGATTTGGAACTTCCTAGAAATGTGTTGAATGGTTGTGACCAAAATGTTGATAGTGATATAGACAATGAAGTCCAGACTGGGGTGGTCTCATATGGAGACGGACTTATTGGGAACTGGAGTAAAGATCACTCTTGGTAATTTGGGAGGGGCCAGGGTTGGAATGATACGTTTTAGCTCTGTGTCCCTCCCACAAATCTCATGTTACATTATAATTCTCAGTGTTAGGGGAGGGAAATGATGGGAAGTGATTGGGTCATGGGGGCAGATTTTCCTCTTGCTGTTCTTGTAATAGTGAGTTTTCATGAGATTTGATGGTTTAAATGGGTGCAGTACTTCCCCCCTCATGTTTTCTCTTTCTCTCCTGCCACCATATGAAGAAGGTCCTTGCTTCCCCTTCACCTTCTGCCATAATTGGAAGTTTCCTGAGGCCTCCCAGTCATGCTTCCTTTTAAGCCTGCAGAACTGTGTGTCAACTAAACATTTTTTATTCATAAATTACCCAGTCTCAGGTAGTTTTTCATAGCGGTGTGAACATGGACTAATACCTAGGAGGAGGAAAAGGCAACCAGAAGTTATTTGTGGGAAAGGAGACAAAAGTGACCGAGAACAAAACTAAGTTCAGGACCACATGGCAGCAGTTGGTGTAGAGCTGGATTTGTATAACCAGGGAATTAAGTAGACTGTCAATGAACTACTGCTGAAAGAACTTTAGGGAGAATGGTTCCTAGGGAAGCTGGAGAGTGTAAACAAGGACTCATGACCAGCCTAGGATAAGCCTCTTGCCAGGAATGTTCATGGATCTATACAATGTTCAATAGGAATAGAGGATAGGACTTTGAACATATTATGGCCATTTTAATAGCCAGGCTTTTAAATTTTATTATACATGTTATTTCATGTTTCTTTTTTTAAAGAAAGGTAATAATACAATACAATGTGAGACAAAAGATGGTAAATAGGGGGTACACTTGTGCTATGTTTATTTTTGTTCCCATTTCAGTGCTCAATTACTGTGGCTTCTAGTAAATAAAATTCTCAGATGCTAACATTTAAATCAGTGGTTCATTAAGTGGAAGTATTGCTTATTTGTGAGAGTTTTGTTTAGTCTTTTTTTTTCTTAAGTTCTGGGATACATGCGCTGAACATGCAGGTTTGTTACATAAATATACGTGTGCAATGGTGGTTTGCTGTGCCTATAAACCCATCATCTAGGTCTTAAGCCCCACATGCATTAGGTATTTGTCCTAATGCTTTCCCTCCCCTTGCCCCCCACCTCCTGACAGGCCCCAGTGTATGATGTCCCTTCCCTGTGTCCTTGTGCTCTCATTGTTTAACTCCTACGTATGAGAACATGCAGTGTTTAGTTTTCTGTTTCTGTGTTTGCTGAGCATGATGGCTTCCAGCTTCATCCATGTCCCTGTAAAGGACATAAACTCATTCTTTTTTATGGCTGCATAGTATTCCATGGTGTATGTGTGCCATATTTTCTTTATCCAGTCTATCATTGATGGGCATTTGGGTCAGTTCCAAGTCTTCGCTATTGTAAATAGTGCTGCAATAAGCATATGTGTGCAGATGTCTTTATAGTAGAATGATTTATAATCCTTTGGGTATATACTCAGTAATGGGATTGCTGGATCAAATAGTGTTTCTGATGTTAGATCCTTGAGGAATTGCCACACTGTCTTCCACAATGGTTGAACTAATTTACAGTCCCACCAGTAGAGTAAAACTGTTCCTATTTCTTCACATCCTCACCAGCATGGTTTTCTAACTTTTTAATGATCACCATACTAACTGATGTAAGATGGTATCTCACTGTGGTTTTGATTTGCATTTCTCTAATGATCAGTAATGGGCTATTTTTTCATAAGTTTTTGGCCACATAAATGTCTTCTTTTGAGAAGTGTCCATTCATATCCTTCAGCCATTTTTTGATGAGGTTTCTAAGTTCCTTGTAGATTTTGGATATTACACCTTTGTCAGATGAATAGATTGCAAAAATTTTCTCCTATTCTGTAGGTTGCCTGTTCACTCTGATGAGTTTCTTTTGCTGTGCAGAACATCTTTAGTTAAATTAGATCCCATTTGTCAATTTTGGCTTTTGTTGCAATTGGTTTTGGTGTTTTAGTCATGAAGCCTTGCCCATGCCTATGTCCTGAATGGTATTACCTAGGTTTTCTTCTAGGGTTTTTATGGTTTTAAGTCTTTAATCCATCCTGAGTTAATTTTTGTATAAGGTGTAAGGAAGGGGTCTAGTTTCAGTTTCCTGCATATGGCTAGCAAGTTTCCCAACACCATTTATTAAATAGGGAATCCTTTACCCATTGCTTATTTTTGTCAGGTTTGTCAAAGATCAGGTGGTTGTAGATATGTGGTGTTTTTTCTGAGGCCTTAGTTCTGGGTTCTGTTCCATTGGTCTATATATCAGTTTTGGTACCATTAGCGTGCTGTTTTGGTACCTTTAGCATGCTGTTTTGGTTACTGTAGCCTTGTAGTATAGTTTGAAGTCAGGTAATTACCTCCTCTTGTTGACCAACTGTCCTCTGGCTTATGGGACACCACGTTCATAGGCTGCTTCTCCTCAATCACTGGTTGCTCCTCCTTAGTCTAGGTGGAGCTGGTTCCTCTTGCCCTCCCGACTCTAGGAGTTGGAGTACCCATGACCTCTATCTGCGTTCACTCCCTAGCTTTTCTCTTTTTCTCACAATGCATCTCCAATCTATAAGCCAGTCCTGTGAGGTCTAACTTCACGTTGTATTACAAATCCAAGTTTTACTTCATCTGCCATTTGTTGCCCTCTACAACCTGTGTTCTTGCAACAACCATAAGTGATTTTAGAAATGCATAAATCAGATCGTACCACCCTCTGAATCCTTCAGTGGCTTTTAAGAACACATGAGATTAAAACAAAACCTAACCTCTTTAGGCCATTGAGTTGTTTTTTATCTTTTTTTTTTTTTTTTTCTACTTCTTGTTCTAGTACCCCTCATTACCTCATTCTACTCCAGCACCTGTGGGCTTCTCTGTGTTCCCTGAATGTACCCAGCTATTTGGACAGGGCTTTTACATTTCCAGTTCTTTTAGGCTAGAATACTTTTACTTCAGATCATCAATCTCTTCTATCATTCAAGTCTCCAACCAAAGTTCACATCTCAGTAAACCTTTCCCAGGAAACTTCTCTAAAATACCCATTTCTCAGGCTATTTAAACTAGCTCAGTTTTCAGGGCTGTTTGGATTTCCTAAAAGAGGTGTGTCAGAAAATGGTTGTTTCAGGCATTATGCGGTCATCATTGTTAATTACATGTGGCCTGAGAACATTATTAATGTTCCAGTTGAGAGTGTGAGCTAGAAAGACAAAAAAGTAATTAAAGCTTGAGCTAAAGAAATAAATTAGGACAAATCAAAACAAAAACAAAACCCCATAACCTCTAAGTAAACATGAATAGAACTATTTCAAAGAGAAGTAAGGTTTGATTTCAAGACTGGCATAAACCCTTTACTAATAAGGTATTGTATTGCCCCATTTAGTATGAAGACAGTCAAAACACCTATCTTTGTTCCATGTTTACTCAAGTCTTAGATAATCATTTTGGCTATCCAAGTAAGAAAAGAATACCAAAATAATGTGGGGATTTTTCTTCTTGCTAATGACTGTGGACATCAAAGTAAATTGTGAGAGTTTTGTCTACTGCAAGCAGAGGAAAATCTTAATGGCAAGTACAGTCTATCTGGAAGTCATATAAAACATCAAGATTCAGGGATTAGAATAAATACTCTTTTCCTTCACATGGGGAAGAGAACCATTAGAAGCTTTCTAGCCATAAATATTTCACTAAAGATAGAAAAGATCTGGACATGGATGGTTATGTGGGAGAAATACTTTCTTGATATAGGCTTCTACTGAAACTTGCTTGAATCAAAGGAGAGATGTTGCAAGTAAGAATAATGGAGTACAGATAACAACAGTCCAGGCAGTACAAGGGGTAGAACTGCAGTACATTTTGTTATGCCTACCATGAAAGGACCTCATGAAATATGCAAAAGCAGATCTAAGCCTTTCTCGTTAAAACACAGATTAGACAGATTATATAAGTGCTGCAAAGAAGGCTAAGAAATGGTGAATGGAGATGTTACTTCTAAGTCAAAATAAAACAGGTTTCTTTAAAGGGTTATTTAAGAAACTGCCTCTTACAAAAACCCAGAGACCTGAATTCTTCCAAAATTGGTCTCATCATTTCATGGGTTTTATATCTCTGTCATCATATTTCAGAGTAAGTGAAGAACCTTCAGGTTCCCAGTGGTGCACATGCCAATGGTTATGAACCACATTTTGAGAATAATTTATCTAGAGCAAGAATTGCCTCCCTGACCTGTACATTAGAGTATCCAGGGAAGCTTTTAAATAATATAAAACATACAATATAGAGCCCCCATCCCCAAAGATTCTGAGGTGGATTCTGAGGTGGGGCCTGGTGGTTGGTGTTTATTAAAAGCTCCCTAGAGACACCAACATGCGGCCAGAGTTAAAAAATGTTCCTCTTGATGATAATGCTCCTAAACGTGTAGCTTCACTTGTGGACGTAACAGGCCTTAGTCAGTTCCCACCCAGGTGCAGCTGAAACTTCCCACACCTCTGAGTCATTTACAGAGCTGGGCCTTTGTCTTTCATGACAATAAATCTTATCTTGGCATCCACAACAAAACTTTAAAGGGTCTTTTGGTTTAAAAGTTTAGATAGTAATGCTCTAGAGAAGATAATTTTGCCTTCTTCTTTCTACCTACAAATTCACCCTGTGAAACAAGAACTTTCACACTTTCACAGTTCTTATGAAATGGAGGAATAGAAATGAAAATTCAAGTTGTGTTTTTAACAAATAAAAGATAATTCCATTCAAAGTGCACAAAACTTAATTTTTTTTTTTTTTTTTTT
>NW_016819032.1:1090848-1100445 GCF_001698545.2 Rhinopithecus bieti
TATTTTTTAGTAAAGATGGGGTTTCATCATGTTGGCCAGGTTGAAATTTCTTTTAATAAACATTTAAATAATGTATTTATACATAAAAATAATATATTAAATAATATATTATACATAACAAATAAATTTTCATTAACATTTAGTAAACATTTTTGTTACAAAACAATAAAGAACAAACAATCCAATTGTACTTACAAATGGCAAATAAGCATAGGAAATATTACTCAACATCAATAGCCATCAGAGAAAATTCCAAACACAATGAAACATAATGTCACCAGGGAAATGCAAATTTAAACCACAATGAGATACCCACAATGGCTAAAATTATAAGACCGACAAAAATGTGCTGGCAAGTATGCAGAACAACTGAAATTCACATATATTACTAAGGAAGAAGTGAGAAATTGGTCTGGCAGTTTCTAATAAAGTTGAGTACAGCATCTATCCTATGACTGGGTAATTCTACAAGTAGATATAAATATAAAAGAAATGAAAACTGATGTCTTACTAATATATTCAAACATATTGTATAAATTTAAAATATATTGAATGAAAGAAAGCAGACACAAAAGCATCGATACCATGTGGCATTCAGCCTTGAAGATGGGGTCCAATGATCTCTGTCTCCTGGATGTCATTTCCCTGTGTAATGCCCTCTCCTTAACTGTGGACTGTTCCTGGCGATTTACTTTTACCAATCGAATTCAGCAGAGGTGATAGGTATCATTTCTGATACTGAGTTACAAAAAGACTGTGACTTCCATTTTTGAAACTCTAGTTTTCTCACATGTTCTTAGGGAAGCCAGGTATCCATGTTGTTTGATCCCCTAGAGAGGCCCTTGTGACAAGCAACTGATGTCTCTGGTCAACAATCATCAAGAACTGGAGGTCTGCCAACTGCTACATGAGTGAGCTTAGAAACAGATTCTCTCTCATCCAGCCTTGAGATGAGTGTAGCCCCAGCTAACCACTTTGATTGCAGCCTGTATGACAGCCTTTGAGCCAGATATGATTCGCTAAGCCATGCCTGGATTCCACAGAAACTGTGAGATGAGTCCTTCCTCTAAGCCACTAAGTTTTGGAGTAATGCACAAGTGATGTCTAGTAGATAAAAACCGAGGCAGCAATAGGTAACTAATTCAATGTGTGATTCCATTTATGTGAAATTCTAGAGAAGTCAAAACTATTCTTTTGTGACAGAAAGCAGAACACTGGTTGCCCCAGGGTAGGGATGAATATGAACTGGGGTGAAAGAAATATTTTAACCCGAATGATGGTAACATAGGTATATATGTTTGTCAAAACTCATTGAACTGTACATTTATGGCCTATGGATTTTACTACATATAAATTGTTACTCAAGAAAGAAGGAAAGGTCAGGAATATTATTCTTTGGCCAACTGACTGGGAATAGGTGTATGGATCACCAAAATTGGATCAAATGGAGAAGGAAAAATAATTTTCAAAATTATCCAGTTTTACAAGATTAAGAGGCCAGAGATTGGAAAAACACGTGGACCTACACCAAGGCAACTACATCAGATAAGTCAACAAATAATTCAAAACTTCAGTTAGTCTCTAAGCAGGAGATTTTATGGAACTTGTCAAGAACACTGTAATCTTACTAGGAGGGGGAACAAAATAGCTTTTTTGATACATGCCTACAAACCTACTCGAACTACTACTAGCTCCTCAGTTTTTAAATGTTCAGGCAGGACCTCTGTATTAGAGTTGTTTAGAGAAACAGAGATCTGGTAAAACCCGCCATAGATGTATGTAAGTCAAGACTAGTGCTTATCAGTTAGGGAGGGGTGTAGCTTATAACATTTGAAAGACAGATACAGATATGAGCCTTGAAAGCAAGGCAAGAAAAGAAGTGGTTATTGTTCTGGGATTGCGCCGACTCAGTGAACACTAAATAGCGAATTTGTAGAAAGCTACCCCTCATCTAGAGACAAAAGACTTGGGATACTTGGTAGGCTGAAAAGAAAAGACAAATCAAGATGAACAAATCCTGAGGTAAATAGCATTAATTAATATGTAATTATGAACTAATAAAATAATAAATAATTCTTGAGTTAAATAATTTGCTAGCCCATGGGGAGCTGGTGGCAAAAGCTGCCTCTCTGCTCCTGAGCTAGTTAATAGGCATCTAAACTGGGGAATACACTCCTTCTCCGGGCTGATGTTAAGGAATGGTCATTCTGAACTTCTGAGAAAGAAGGCTGATGGGGCAGTGAATCAGGGAATGACGCCGGGATCAATGACATCAATGACACATGAGGTCTGGCAGTCAGCCCACTCACACCTGTAACCTTCACTCTTGAGCAATGCCTTCTGAACAGATAGATGCACACAATGAGTTCCTGGAGACATGTGAATGTGCAGGAGAAACTGCAGTCTCACCCAGTGGAGAGAGATTTTTCACTCTAGAGGAAATCAAAGTGAAGAATTATGTGATGATTCTTAGATGAGGTGGACAAAAAATTCACCCTGTATCAGGGCTTTGTTATATGGCTTTAGTTTAGTTGCTATAAGAAGTTATCTCTCACACAATAGGGTTTTGTCTTTTGTGTGGAAATTACCATTCCTTCCAGCCAGTGGGAAGTTACTGGAAGATTGCTCCTCCCTCCTTAAAAGGACTGGTTGAAGAAGAGGATATTTGTAAAGGAGTCTGAAGATTTTAGTGGAGGAAGAGTAACCCCATTGTAACAGATCTTGACTCATTAATTAACAAGGAGAGACTGGAAGGGAACCTTTCTGAGCTTGGCACGCCCTATCTGGATTAAACTATTGTAATAGTGTTACTTAGACTGGATAATGCTGAATTTGAGAAATGTACAAATGTCCGACTTTTGAATGATTGTTGCCAAGGTTATAGTGAAAGGTCACATTTCTGTGGACGGGAGTGAGCTTTCTCCTGAGAGGAAGGGATAGTCCTAGTGTCAATCATTCTGGGGAGATATGAATCCTAGGATGAGAAGTGAGGACATGAGGAGACCCACAGCAGAATAGGGGGAAGGGGAAATGTCCCTGGAGGCCAAGGGTCATTTGGATCTAGAGTTGAGGTTCTCATTGCTGTGTGGAGTAGCATTCCCATGGGATTGAAATTAGCACCAAGTGCAAATTAGGTGCTTGCCATGGGTAAATAGGTGAGAAGGAGGCACACAGGGATTCTGGGATGGCTCTGCTAGTGGGCAGCAATGCATTATTTCGAATTGACTTTTGACTTAAACTTTCTATTATCCTCAAGGCCCCAGCAGTCTTTTGAAATGACCAAAAAGTCATGGTTGTTCTCACTAGTGCTCTGGGAAATCCGCAGAGCCTCTAGTCACACTGCGGCTATTGATCCTAAATAATATTCCAAACATGCTTCTGAGTTCATGTCCCATGGCAGAATTCATTTTTGTGCCACAAGATCTAAACAAATCTTTTACTTGTTTTTAATTCAAGCTTTTTTTTTTTTCATAAATTCCTCTGCTTTTTCTTGTAAGTTTGTCTCAAACATCATACAGTTGACCTGGCAGTACTTTGTAGCTGTGTTTGAGGAAACCTAGTTACCATGTCACCGTCCATGTAAGCCACCGAGATGAGTAGGTGTGTTAGACTAGCACCTGTTGGTGCTGAATTGTGCAAGGCAGCCTGGCTCAGGGGCCAGAGGTCAGGTCCCACCTCCTAAGATTAGTTAGCTCTTCCATAGCCAGAGATTTCTCACAGGTCCAGAGTGAAAATACTCTTCTTCATTATCTTGTTTGCTTTCTGCTGGATTTGTTGCAATTCACCTGAATTCCTGAAGTTTTGTTCTTTAGTCTAAAGTCACTTCCCATTTTTGATCCTTTGTTATTGCTGCTCTTACCCTTCAAACTAAGAACATAACAAGGGAAAATGGTAAATTGTTTTCTCATTTTGGGTCATTATCGTTTTAGCAGTGACTTCCAATTGACTTTGCAGTTTGAGGGATAGGGTATTAAGATAAAGACAGTTCAGAAAACTCTATGCTTTATGATACCTCATGATGATTTAAAATTAATTTTATGATAGAAAGCATCCAGTTCTAACCAAATCTAAACTGAAGCTCATATTTTAAAAAAATCAATAAACTATTTTAAATCATAATTTATATGGGAAAATATAAGCAAAAAATATAAGCAATTTAATTTATCCTAAAGTCATATTTATGTTGTAATCTGTAAAGATTCTTCTTTATATGATAAAATGCATTGCTTTTATTAGGACTTAGATTAATATGCTCATGATGGACAAACAGGAAATTTCAAAATCATTACTAATACTACCTTCAGTTATTAATGTTCATATTGCACCTAGAATATTGCAATACAAGTTAAAAATATCCATAATATGTTTTCTTCCAGTTTTTCTAAAGTAGATTCTTACAACTTTTATTTTGCCGAAGCTAAAAGTGGAAGCTCACAGCAATTGTCATATTAGTCATTAGGCTTAACAATATCCTCTATTACACAGCACAGTCAAAACAACCAGAGGACAGCAATTTTAGAGTTTTAGTCTGTCAGAGGACAGTCCTAACCAGGTCAGACTCTCATAAATCTGAAGATAAAGTTGAAATCATAGAAAGACCAAGAATAGTTAGAATAAAGAAAAACACTTCAAAGTCTTTTATTCCCTAGGTATTAAAGCCATATTACAGCACAAACGGGTTCATATGTGCAAATTCACCAAAAGTGACAATTCTGTAGCAGTAGTTACCCTTTTCACACATTGAATAGATAGTTCTCCACTTCTGTCAGGATGAAATTAAATTCCTCAGCATGGTTTGTCATGAGCCATCTTTCCAACCTAATTCCCAGCTACGGGAGTTCTTCATCTGACCAATCTGAACCAACCCCTTTCTGCTTTCTTAGCCTGGGGCACTCTCACAGGTCTCTCCAGAGCTTCTCATGTCCTGTTGATGTTGTGTTACCTTGGAGCATTCGCCTACCTTTTCCTTTTTCTTTGCTGGGCCTGTCTCAACATTTTGCTTCTTCAAAGCTTTCTCCAACTAAGTTAGATCATCTCCTCTAAAATGCCTTAACACCTCAACCCTTCACTCTAACAGTGAATTCAAAGTGGTGAGGGAGGGAGATCGGTGCTAGGGTCTCCTTTACTCATCTAAGTTCAAGAAAACCATTCTGCTTGGATTTCTGAGGGCTGGCTGGGGCTGGGCTGGAAGCTTTCCCTGAGGTCGTGCTGGAGGCACATGGAGGATGGGAGGTGAAAACGCTGGAGTGGAGAGAAGTTTGGAGAACTTTCTCTGAGACTGGAAGGGCTCTTCCATACAGAGACCTCCACTGATGGCTGCCTGGGAGATTGGCACTGGGAAGCTCAACTTAGAGTGTCTGAGCCCTTAAAACTGAGCCTCATGCATTTCAGGGAAGCCCCAGACTTCAGGGAGTACATGGCTTAGACGATGAGGAGTCTATTAGACTTGAACCAGAGTGAGATGAATGAAGCTCATACCACCCTTTCATGATTACTTGGCTGTCTGAAATTCCTGACCTCCAAACTTTTGAACGGACTTCGAGGAGTAGCATCACATGTCTGAGAGAGATTTCCTCCTGAATTCAGTAGGTGAGAGCTCTGGGTACATAAAAGTAAGTTTAGAGAGAAATAAGAGAATATCCCTAGTGTTACAAACGACATCTCTATGAAAAAGTGTAGCCTAGTAGGCTAGGAATGATTGCCTTTCGTCCCTTTCTGATTTGGAATTGTTTCCGACAGGAACTGGATTTTATGCATTTCCTTTCTTCCAGTCCCTCACACAAAGCTTGGCCGACTTTGGGTCCTGATAAATAGTCGTTGCATGATGTAGAATCTGTAAGCCTCATTTTAGAAGGTTTTGTGTGGTAGATATTCCTTCGACCACCTGAAAAATTTCATTTTGGTACCAGTAAGTAGTAAACCAATAATTTACATCTAAGAACAAAGTCGTTTTTAGAAGGTTCATATAAGTCCCCAAACTGTCAGTTAATAGAGCGCTGAGTGTAATCACTCGTATTTTGGTTGCGTAAAAATGGTTAGATTCGAATTTCTTATATTTGGTTTTAATTTCTGACATGCCAAAACCTGTTTATTCATGCCATTTGGCATAAAGTCCTTCTGTCGTGTGTTTTGTCATGTTAGTCAAATCTGCAGAGAATACTGTACATATATTTTGCTTTAATCTGAAAACACTGGCAGAATTTGTTCAGACGTCGAAGGGCAGATCCGCTGATCCAATGAAAAGGGTGTTCCTGGCATCCAGCAGGGCCCCTGTCGAGGCAGGGATCCCTGCGGGCGGATTGGGATTCTGCATTGAGATGCACCGCGCAGCGCCGGCGATGGTGCCGCCCTGGGAAGATCTGGCCTGCCAGGGCCTCTCTGCGGGCCGGGCGGGGCGGCAGCGCCGCGGGGCAGACGAGGGGCGTGGGAGAGCTGGCAGAGGGTGCGCCAGAGACCGCTTTCCGGAGCGCGGACGCCCCGGTGGCTGCTGGGGAGCAGAGGGGCAGGCTCGGGCAGCTCCTCAGCTGCGCCGGCGATGATAAAACTTGAGAAATAACAAGGAGTGGCCTCTCCGCGTCCTCTGGGTCCAATCTGGTTTCAGAAGTGAAGTTGCTCCCGGGCAGGCAAGCCTGAGAGAGGCCAAAGACACTTAAAGACAAGCAGCGGCGAGAAAAGCACCTCCCGCGCCCCACACCTCAGCAGATCTCGCTCTCGGCACCCTCCTGGCGCCCGCGTTCTCCTGGCCCTGCCCTGCATCCCAATGGCAGCCGCTGGGCCCCGGCGCTCCGTGCGCGGAGCTGCCTGCCGGCAGCTGCTGCTGACCCTCGTGGTGAGCCAGACCTCGCCGGATAGGGCTGGGATGGGGACCGGGGTGGATCCGCTCTGGACGCTGCGCGGAGCTGGGGACAAAGCGGGCCGAAACGTGACCACTGCGGCTCAGATCAACGCTGCGGGTCTGGTAGCAGCCCCAAGTTCGGGCCTGCAGGAGTGAGGAGAGAAAACGCGTGCTTGCCGGTCGACTCTGGACTCAGCTTTTTGTTTTGAGACACCGAGTTCGATTGTTGGAATTCTGAGTCGCGCTCAGGCTTCGCTGCGCTCTGGCGGGCGCCGTCGCGGGTTGGGCAGGGGGTTGGGATTCACGCTCCTCCCCAGGTGGTGGAGCTGCTGGTGGTGGTGGTTGGACGGCGCCTTTGGGTGGAGAGGGAGGAAGAGAGCTTGTTGGTCAGTATTTTAGGATCCCTGAGAGCTCAAAGCACAGACGTGAAATGGGATTTAGGGGCTGCCCCCTCCCCCGCTCTGGGTCCCAGTTGACCTGGATGGGTTAGTTAGTGTGTGCAGCCGGGGCTGTGTCCCTGGGTCCCTTTGTGGGGCTGCCCCTGAGAAGCGAGTTTCTCGGTATCTCCCCTAAAGGGTATTCAGAAGCTCACGCAAGCGGTCCACCCCTGCCAGCCTCCCAGCCGGGGGCGTGATGTGCCCGGGGCGCGAAGGTGTGGGAAGCCTGGGCCAGAATGGGGGTTGGGGTCGTGTTGTGTATGGAGGATGCAGCCGAGGTGGGGAGACCGGTAGAGGGTGACAGTGGTGCGGGATGATGGATGCGGTGGGGTTGGGTCGTACTTGGAGGAGTGCGCGATCAGAGCACAACCTGGGATTTCGAGTCTCCGGAAACCTGCCGCCCAGGACGAAATCCTCTAGGAGAGGAAGTTAGAGACAATGCTCTGAGAACACGGGAGACTTGAAGTGTTCGGAACTCTGGCGGCGCGGTTGCACGCGAAGCTTCAGGCTTCAACAGTTTCATTCCGCACGCTCAGAAAGGATCCGCGGACCCGCGACTTCCCCGCATCCACGGTTGTGCATGGGGTCCGATGGGAGCGAGGTGTATAGTATCCGCGTCGGCAGTGAGTCGAATCTGGTCTGGTGGATTCTTAGTGCTTCCCGGCCCTCCACCCTGGCAAGTGGGAGTGGGTCTAAGGGTTGTGCTCCCTTTAGGTCAGCGACATATGAATATGGGATTGGTAGTTATGATCTACGGTATGTTTATGCAGAAGGAATTGGACAAATAAGCGCATCTATTTGCCCGGGAACTGTTCCAACAAAGTATCTGAGCTTATGAAATGACTACAAATGCAAACTGCTTGCAAAATGTGTTCTTTTGTAACATATTTAAAAGGTTTTTCAGCTTTTCAGTTTACAAGCATGCATTTGGGGTTTTGTGTTTCCTTTACGAGGGGATTGAGGATGGGGAACGAAATTGCGGGTGCTGCTCTCAGATTTTCTCGCATTCGCTCATGGCTTCTGGAGGCCATAGAAGACCAGGAGATGTCCTGGCAAGGCATGGGTGGGGGTGTCGGGCTGTGGCAAGGAAGAAGGTGCGTGTAAATCTAAATGAAGGAAGCTCCAGCTTTGATCTAGGACATACTGGTTTAAGATTTTTTTAAAAAAATAATTCCATTGAGTTTAGATTAAATATCTGGAAACTTAAATATCCGAAAGTGTACATAAAATGACAATTGCTTTCATCTGCAATTGTCAATTTACAAACACTTGCAATTTCGGACCGAAAGGGTAAATTAACACTTCTCTTGACCATCTCATGTCTGTATTTCCTTCCTTTTGACTCATGCGACTCTCAACTTTTCACTATAATATTAATGACATAGCATTTTAGAAACACTTTTCATTTTATAGAGACTTTAATGGGTATCTTTAAACCATTATTTATCTTTAAAACATTGTTTGTTCTAAGGAGACAGCTTTTCAAAGCAAGTCTTTAACAAGAATCTGAGACTTGTTAAATTTTAGTCTTCCCAGTAAGCAGCCCAACAGGTTGAGGAATTTTCCCACTCTGCACTTTTCCTGTATCTCCTTGCCACCCTGTGCCCCACCACACTCTAAAGTGTAAATACAATTTCTAATAATCACACGCAGAAAGAAAAAAATGAGAGGGGAATACTAAAAAAAGAAGTATATCAGAGCATCTCACTATTGTTAAGTTTTTGATTGCCTCAGAAAGTGTATTTTCTTCTTAATGTAACCAGAATTGTTAGAGATGGTGGAAACTAATTTTCATGAGATCAGTTGTCTTCTGCCTGTTACAAATAATACGATTCTTTTAAAAACATGTGTTGATACTGTTACCAAATCCACTTTAAGAATTTTGTCTCAAGCCTGTAATCCCAGCACTTTGGGAGGCTGAGACGGGCGGATCACGAGGTCAGGAGATCGAGACCATCCTGGCTAACACGGTGAAACCCCGTCTCTACTAAAAAATACAAAAAACTAGACGGGCGAGGTAGCGGGCACCTGTAGTCCCAGCTACTCGGGAGGCTGAGGCAGGAGAATGGCATAAACCCGGGAGGCGGAGCTTGCAGTGAGCTGAGATCCGGCCACTGCACTCCAGCCCGGGCGACAGAGTAAGACTCCATCTCAAAAAAAAGTTTAGATGGGGCCGGGCAGAGTGGCTTACACCTGTAATCCCAGCACTTTGGGAGTCCGAGGCAGCTGGATGGCTTGAGCTCAGGAGTTCGAGACCAGACTGCACAACATGGTGAGACCCCGTTTCCACTAAAAATACAAAAAAAAAAAAAAAAAAAAAAAAAA
>NW_016819032.1:1100601-1118711 GCF_001698545.2 Rhinopithecus bieti
AGAATTTTGTTATCTATTATACATTATAAATGGCACATACTTGGACACAGCTAATCCATCATTTTGTTGAATGGGCTCCTTTCCTAAAGGAGCTAAATAGTTGAAACATTTGAAATAACTCCCCTCAAATCTGTACTTTTCCTCTTTGGAGGATATGAACTCTGCCTGCAGCCTATGTTGATAAATAGGCATCCAAATTTTTATATTTTATAGGGTTAATGTGAATAATGTGAGTCTGTACCAGAAAAACTTGTGTGATTGTTTTGCTCTGATAATAGTTGCTATATTCATCATTTTAAAATAAAAGGGAGTATAGTAATTTCTAAAGACTTTTCCATTCATTAAAAGAAGATTATGGCAAATAAAGGAAGTAGATGAAAACTAGTTTTAAAACTGCAAGCTTAAAAAAGTCAAAATTGTAGTATACATATATTTAGATTGATGCATTATCAGCTACCTTATTAAAAGGAGATTGTTGATGTTCCTATTGAGATACAGCTAGATACGGAAGCACGTTCTGAATAAATAAATGTAAACTCATGCACATTCTTTGGTCCTGTTGTAATTCCCATGTGGCAGTCCTGCTCCATAGATGGTATCTGTGGTGACCTGTAGTTAATCATACTTTCCATTGAAAGTATGATAGCTGGAATTCCCATCTTACAATGAGTTTGGGTAGAAACAACTTTATTATACTTATCTAAGTACTGAGAATGCAGAGCAGTAAATCTTGCAATTTACTTTTGAAGTGGTAAGAATTGGAAAGGTAATATTTCCATTCTGAAGAAGATTTATGGCCACAGGAGAGACGAAGAGTTAAAATTCTGTAATTATTGTGTTCAATCCAGAAGATCCTCTTCACATTTAAGACATGCCATAAATTTCCATTCTTTTTCTTCTTTCTCTACTGAAGCAGGGTGTCATTTTAGAAAGCCTACTTTGTGTATTTACTGTAAAATTAAACACTAGCATAAAAGTGAAACAACTGTAGATAACACCTTTAATTTTCATTCTCTCTTTGGCATTAAATTTTTCAATCAGGATTTAGTGATTTGTCTGATAAGCTTTCTATCATGCAATTAATACAATTTGCTTAGTACTGTAAAATGCAACAAACCAATTTATTTTGCTTAGGCTGCAGTAAGTAATACTTTACTTTATCATTTTAAGCTTAGTTTTTTATATTTTAATTTAAAATATGGGCACTCTTGTATACAGAAGTTATTTTATTATAAAATAACTTTAAAGGTCATTAGTTCATCATCGTTAATACACTAGTGTCTTTACATTTTTTACTTTATTTTATTTTCAATAATGCAGCCAAACCTCACAAAAACATAATCTCAATTGAATTCATAGTTTCAAGAAATATACTATAACTGAAGTCTATATTGAATATTATCCCTTTCAAAAGTTGTATTAATGAATTAACTGTACATTCTTTCTAATAATGTCCTATGTGGCAATGAAAATGAATGAACTACTGCTATATAGTTAGGAACTTTGAAAATATTAGTGATGTTCCATTTCTTAACCTTGAATGTGAATACCCTAATGTTCATTTTATTATTTATTAAAACACACACGTATGCTATATGTAATCTTTGGTATTTATAATATATTTTAGGAAGAACATTTAAAAAAGGAAAGAAATGAGCAGCAGAGGGTATCAACTAAACCAAACTTCTTGAGTATAGAGAAACTCTGCTCAAATTGAGCAAGTAAAAACAGAAAAGGCATAGATAAAACAATATTAGGAATGAAAAGGAAGTACAGTTTTGGAGAGAACAAATGTTAAAAAGTAAAATAATATTAATAGATAATTCCAATTAATTTGAAAATACAGGCAAAACAGACAACTTCTTACAAAATACACATAACCAACATTGACTTGAGTAGGTATACAAAATCTAAATAGATCTGTAACCATTAAATAAACTGAATTAGAAGCCAGATAGCTCCACACACACTTCTTTAGATCCACCCGGCTGGGGCTTATGACAAGTTAATTCTTTCAAAATTATATGGAACAGAGAGTCTGTACTTTATGTAAATTGTTTCAAACAACAGAAAAATACAGTACTCTTCTTAAATCATTTTATGAGGATTGTATGATGTTGAAAAATAGTAGCCTGATCTTACTTACAAATATGTGAAATGTTGAGATAAATTGAAAGCAAACCAATATATTTGTAAGCATAAATATATGATGTTCCTATAAGGCTTATCTCAGGAAAGGAAACATGGTTTCACATTAGAACATCTATTATTGTATTTTAACATAGTATCAACAGAGAAAATGTATCAACGGAGAAAAAGTAATTATTTCAGAAATAGTGGAAATAGTTCGTTTTAAAAGAATTCATATAATTCATAGTACACTCAGAATATAGAGAATGAACTTTTTTTTTTTTTGAGATGGAGTATCACTCTGTCACCCAGGCTGGAGTGCAATGGCATGATCTTGACTCACTGCAACCTCTGCCTCCCAGGTTCAAGTGATTCTCCTGCCTCAGCTTCCTGAGTAGCTGGGATTACAGGCTCGCGCCACCACGCCCAGCTAATTTTTGTATTTTTAGTAGAGATGGGGTTTCACCATGTTAGTCAAGCTGGTCTCGAACTCCTGACCTCATGATCTGCCTGCCTCGGCCTTCCAGCATGCTGGGATTACAGGTGTGAGCCACTGCACCTGGCCAAGCGTGAACTCTCTTAATGTAATGAAACGTATCTAAGAAAAATGAATGAATGAATGAATGTTATAAGGAAAAAAGAAGAAGACTCATAATTAATGGCAAAATTATAAAAAATATTCTCTTTAAGTTAGAAACAAATCTATAATGGTCAGTATAGGTGTTTCTATTCAGCATTCCAGAAGAGGTCCTAACAAGCATATCAGATAAAAATTAGCAATAATGAAAGACTTGTAGGATTAAAAGAAAATAAACCTCATTGTCATTTTGCCAGCAACAGGATTAACTACATAGAAAATCCAACACTATCTATTGACAGATACTAGAACTAATAAAAGTAAGCAAGTTTCATGAATATAAGCTTAACATTTTTACATGATTGTATATATTATCAAGGGACAACTCAAAAATATGTTAAGAGGAATCCCATTCATGCAACAACAAATCAATGTGTCTAAGATAAATGTAACAAAAAATGTGAAAGACCTTTATAGCAAAAATTACAAAGCTTTATTGAAAAGCAAACATAATTCGACTGAGCGCAGTGGCTCATGCCTGTAATCCCAGCACTTTGGGAGGCTAAGGCAGGTGGATCATGAGGTCAGGAGTTTGAGACCAGCCTGGCCAACATGATGAAACCCCATCTCTACTAAAATACAAAATTAGCCGGGCATGGTGGTGCACGCCTGTAATCCCAGCTACTCAGGAGGCTGAGGCAGGAGAACTGCTGGAACCCCGGGGCAGATATTGTAGTGAGCCGAGATCATGCCACTGCACTTCAGCCTGGGAGACAGAGTGAGACTCCTCTCAAAGCGGGGGGGGGGGAACAGCAAAAAGGAAACATAATTCATAAGTAATTGAGAATGAATCATGTTGATGGATGGAAAGTCTCAAGAGTCCTAAATGTCAAATCCTCTTTAAATTAATATTTAAATGAAATGGAATGTCATCAACATCCTAAAAGAAATTTTACAGAACTTGGGCAGCTGATCATAAAATTGTTTTGAAAGTTAAAGTCTAAAAGAGCAAAATACTACTTTAAAAAAGAAGATTGAGCAATGGGGACTTTGAAGTTTTTGAGTATCTGGTATACATAAAATTTTAATAAAGATGTGTCAAATAAAAAAACAAAATTGAAGCACTCTGTTTATCAAAAGATTTCATAATAAAAGGTAAAAAGCAAACTATGTAAAGCTATAAGAAAAAAATAAATTTAAAAAATGCAAACTTAAGTGATTAAAGGAGAATAGACAATTTACAGAAAATAAATGGCAGATAAACACAAGAAAATACAGTCAATCTCACTAAAAATTAATAAAATGCAAATTAAAACAGCCGTTAGGTTGGCAACATGGAAGAAGTCATAAAATTATTTGTAAGGGAGGATATGGGAAATAGAGAGATTTAATATGCTGGGGGCATTAATGGAAATTGATATTAGTACTTTGGAGAGCAACTTGGCAATAGCTAATAAAATGGAAGATGTTCATGTATGGCACAGTAGTTTCCGCTGTAGGCAGTGCTGCTCACATAGCATCATTTGTAATAGAAGAAATGAAAAACAATCTAAATAACCATCAACAGAAGAATGACTAATAATAAACTGTGGTACATTTATGGAAAAATCTCAAATATACTGTTGGGTGAAAAAAGCAAATGGCAAAGGGATGCATATAAACACATACTCCCCAATACCAGCTTATATTTTATAGGCCCAAGCATATACTATATAATAAAAGTATAAAATCCTACTGAGGAAATATAAATTCTAACTTCTGAAAAAACTATTCCCTGGAGAAGAGTTGGAAATATAATAGAGCATAAGACTTTAGCCACATCTGTAAATTTTAATTAAAAAATGGAGCAAAAATTGCAAAATATTTAGTTTTTTTAAAGATCTAGATGGACACAGAGCATTTATTATGTTCTAATTGATTTAAATAGTTCAGTTAGCTGAAATATTTTGAAAAGAGAAGTGAATAAGTATATTGGGGGTAACATTTTTTTGGGATTCCAAAACAGCGACTATAGAGTTACAATATATTTTAACCAATGGGTGGTTTGTTGAAGGAAACCATTTTTCATCCCAAGGTGGCAACTATATGCTTAAGGAAAATATTAAATTAAGCATATGTATTATTTTTTTAAAGGGCAAACAACTTATTACTTCATTGTCCCAGTTTGCAATCTGGTTAGGATTTTCTGAAAATGACTTCTTGGCTTATTATATCTAAATTAAACAGCATTGTTACATGTTGGCCCTATTTGTCCATATTTTTGAGATATTTTATTTATTCTGACTAATTCAAGTGAGGGTAAGGTGAATCTTTGAGAAGTACAATAATTTTAGATCACATATTAGAATCATTTTGATAATGTATATATTTGTATATAGATATATTTACAGTTGTGTTACTATGAGTTAAAATCTTTTAATTTGTGCAGAAATCCATTTTATATTTGATTATATCAGAAATAAAATACTTCTTTGTGGTTATTATTCCATTTCATTGTGCTGAAATTACTTCTGTGAATTTATAAGTTTGACAAGGCGTTTCACTACCAATTTGTAGAAGTAACTGGAAAGAGTCATTTTTCAATCAACGTCAGTGCCCTTTTTTGTTTTAAACTGCATTATTGAGATATAATTTACGTTTGTAAAATTCACCTTTGTTAAGTGTACAATTCAGCGAATTTTAGTAAATTTGAAGAATGTGCAATCATTACTACAATCTGATTTTAGAAGTTTTTCATCACTTTAAAAATAAGCCTCATGCCCATTTACAAGCACTTCCCATGGAAATTTACTTTGTTCCTGCATATTTACCTATTGTGGACATTTTAGGCAAATGGAATCATACAGTATGTGTTGTTTTGTGTCTAGTTTCTTTGACTGAGTATGTTTTGTAGGTTTATCCTTGTTGTAGCATGCATAGTACTTAACAAAGTAAATTTCGTTGTATGGATTGTTTTCACTTTTTGCCTGTTGTGAATAATGGTATGTACTGTGAATATTCATGACAAGTTTTGTGTGGACATAGGTTTTTATTTCATTTAGGAAGAGTGGAATTGATGGATCATTTAAGTTTATGTTTAACTTTTTGAGAAATTGCAAAACTATTTTCCAAAGTGTCTGCATCACTTTACGTTTCCTCCAGCAATGTGTAGAGGTTTCAGTTTCTCGACATCCTCACCAATACTTGTTATTTTCTGTCTTATTTATTTTAGTTATCCTAGCAAGTAGGTATTGCATTGTGATTTAGATAACCATTTCCCTAAAACCTAATGATGTTGGGCATCTTTTCATCTACTTTTTGGCCATTTTAATATCTTTTTTGGGATAATACCTATTCCAATTCTTTGCCCATTTTCTGTATTATTTATCTTTTATTATTGAGTTGCAGGAATTCTTTAAATATTTTGATACCAGTCCTTTATTGGTTTGAAACTATTTTCTTCTATCCCATGAGTTATATTTTCACTTTTGTAAAGAAAGTGGTATTTTCTGGAGAGCAGAAGTTTTACTTTGAATAAGTATTATTTAACAACTTTTCTTTATCACCGTGTTTTTAGTGTTGTATATAATAAATCATTTCCTAACCCAACATCATAAACATTTGCTCTCAAGTTTACCTCTAAATAATTTATTTCTTACATTTATGTCTGTGGTTCATTTTGAGCTAATTTTCATGTATGGTATGAGGTAGGGGTTCAAATTCACTTTTTTTTTTCAGGAAGATATCAAATCATCCCAACACCATTTGTTGAAAAGACTATTTATTTCTCTTGAAATTTCTGGAAGCTAACCATAAATGTAAGGCCTTATTTCTGGCATTTAAGTTCTATTCCATTCATCTATATATTTATTGTATTGCCAGTACCACTCTGTTTTGATTATTGTGGCTTTGTAGCAAGTTTTGAAATTGGTAAATATGTCTTTCCATTTTTTTTTTTGTTTTTCAATTTTATTTGGGTACCTTGTATTTCTATAAAGACTAATTTTCAATTTATTCAAAAAAGTTATCTGGGATTTTTATAGAGATTGTACTGAATCTGTAAATTAATTTTGGGAATGTGTATTCTGAGCCATGAAGATGGGCTATCTCTCTATTTATCTAGGTCTTTAAAAATTTCCTTCAGCAATGTTTTATGGTTTTCAGTGTGTACTATTTTATTTCTTTGATGACATTTATTCCTAAGTATTTTATTTTTCTTAAAACTCTACAAATCAATTTTCTTGCTTAGTTTTCAAATTTTTCAATGTTAGTGTACAGGAATGCAGTCACATGTTCATCTTGTATCCAGTAGCCTTGCTGAACTCATTTATTTAGACAGGTTTTAGTGGATTCCTAGGATTTTCTGTCTACAAATTTATGTCATCTGTGAAGAGAAACAATTTTACCTTTTCCTTTCCAATTTGGATGCCTTTGATTTTATTTTCTTGTATAATTTTCCTGGCTAGAAGCTCCAGTATAATGTTAAATAGAAGTATGGTGAAACCCCATCCCTACTAAAACTATAAAAATTAGCTGCTCATGGTGGTGGGCGCCTGTAATCCCAGCTACTTGGGAGGCTGAGGCAGGAGAATTGCTTGAAGCCGGGAGGTGGAGGGTGCTGTGAGCTAAGAGTATGCCGTTGCACTCCAGCCTAGGTGATAGAGCGAGACTCAGTCACAAAAATAAATAAACAAAAAAATAAAAATAAAAAAAGAAGTAGTTAGAGCAGAGCAGACATCATTTTCTTGTTCCTGATGCTAGAAGAAATAATTCAATCTTTCTCTTTTAAATATGAAGTTAGTTGTTGTTTGTCATAAATGAACTTTATCATATTGGGCAAGTTCCTTTCTATTCCTAGTTTGCTGGGGGTTTATTATAAATGGGTGTTGGACTTTGTCAGTTGCTTCTTTAATCACATCTATTTATATGATTATGTTTTTCTAATCTTTATTTTCTACTGTATTAATGTGACCTTTTAAATTCTAGATCTTCAGTCTTGCTGGTGAAGCCTGCAAAAAGGTGATACTTGATGTACCTTCTAAACTAGAGGCAGACAAAATAATTGGCAGAGGTGAGAAATTTTAAAAGTCTGTTTAAAGCCGAAATTTAGTTTACATAGGCTGGAAAGAGCATGATATAATACCTTTGCTTTGGAGGTAGCCTGAATCTACTAACAAGGGATGTCCCTCCAGGGAGTAAACCAGAAGTTATCATTCTGCTAAAAATGTGAAGATGAGAGAAATATGTCATCAGCCCTAAATATGTTTATTTTACTTTTTTGCTAAATGTTTCCACCTGTGACAGATTTGAATTAATGTGAAAACATGACTCATGGACTGAGCAAATGAATCCTTTGAGAGGTTGTTACTTATAGGAGTAGTAATTTATCCATTTGCTTTCTGTTAAGACAAATAGTTGAAGAATGGGATGAATGACAGTTACATTTCAATGTTTATATGCATTTTATTACCCATTACTAGAGGCCAGAAATCCCAGGGAAGAAAGACTTAATGTAGAGTTTCAGTGTGGGGCCTTGGAAAGCTTGGAACACACAGAGTATCGTGGGCCTGCAGGGGAAATTGTGTACAGATAAGTGCCAGTGGGAAGAAAAATTCGGAGATCAGATTTTTCTTATGTGACTCTTTACCAAACTCATACACTCCATCGCTCATTGGCTCATGACTTCTCACTAAATATAGGTGTATCTTAAACCCTCAGATTGTATTGTTAGGGCAACTCTTCTATATGTTTATTCAGGTGTGTTGGGGGCATGTAGCTAAGTTTTGTCATGATTATGACATGCCCAAATCTTTAACTGGAAGGTCATTTTCATAAGTCTATTAGAAGCATATAAAGGTTTAAAACTTTATTTAATAAAAGGTTTATTTAATAGAAATATACACTCGATAATTATTTTTTGACTGAAAGAAAATGATTATTTTTTAAGTAATGTAAGAAACAGGTTTAGATATCTGGTAAATGCAAAGCGGTTGGCTGATTTCATCCCACTTCATGGTTTTAAAAAAGATTATATAAATTATTTCAACACATTTTTTCTTCTCATGTGTTTCAACCTTATAACTTGGAAATTTTTACTTGCAGTTAATTTGGAAGAGTGCTTCAGATCTGCAGACCTCATCCAGTCAAGTGATCCTGATTTCAGAGTTCTAAGTGATGGGTCAGTGTACACAGCCAGGGCTGTTGTACTGTCTGATGAGAAAAGATCCTTTACCATATGGCTTTCTGACAAAAGGAAGCAGAAACAGAAAGAGGTTACCGTGCTGCTAGAACATCAGAAGAAGGTATTTAAAGTATATTAAATATTTTCAGGCATTTTTTTCATTAAAATACTCTCATTAAAAATTGCAAAGAGAAACAAAGATAAATAGGGTATTTTCCCCTTTTGTTTTCATTTTGTTTCCTTTCTTTTCACTTTGCTTCCATTTTCTTACCCTTTTCCTTCCCTTCCACTTTTTTACCCTGTCCCTTTCATTCCTTCCCTTTTCCTTCTCCTTTCCTTCCCCTTCTCTTTCCCCTTCCCTTTCTTCCCTCCCTGTCACCTTTCCTCTCTCCCTTTTTCTAACTTTCTCTCTACCTCTCACTCTCTTTGTCTCTCCCTCTCTCTCTTTCTTAACACTTGTTGAACTCCGGTTTTGGTTTTACTTTATTCAACCTAAATTATTTCTCCTCTGTGAGGGCTTCTTCCACCTCTAAATTCTAACTATTGTCTTTTGTGCACTGGTGTCGGTTTGATTATCCGTCTATTATAGAATTCAGAATTTTTTTAATGCAAAGCCTTTACAGTGAGTAATGCCATTATGAAAGTAGTCACAAAATGATGAAAGGTTTAGACTGGTTTATACCTAATCTGTGTTAACTGTATCAACAATAAAGCTAATTTAAGTTATAGCTTAGCACTTTGCTAAATGTTTAATGCAATTATTTATTCATTAATTTTCATGAAATAAAATATCTCCCTTGCTGCATCATGAAATGAGATGAACATCACTAAAAAGTCTAACAGAACTTTCTCCCATGATAGAGACACGCACTGTCCACACTGTTTGATATGGTAGCTCAATATTAATGGCTACTCTGCACTTGGCATGTGGCTAGTGCAACTGAAGGATAGAGCTTCTTATGTTATTTAATGCCAGTTAATTTAAATTTAAATAATCACATGACTTATGGTGGCTAAGGGCTACCATGTCGGACAGTGTAGATAGAGCACTGTGGCAGTGAAGGACATACATTTTCTTTCTCTGACCTAAGGGCATGAGGTTTTAACTAAAAGAACAGGTAAGTGCTATCTGGAGACTGTTGTAGAGAGAATGTGTTCTATATCTCTATTTGGGACAAAGCAAGAAGACCTAAGAATATAATGGTGATTTTCCTAACATGAAAGTATAGTCAGTGTTAGAATGGTGTACAAAAGGAAATTCTCTGTTTCTTGAAACCTATAAAATCTGGATATATTCTTTCTTACCCTTCTAATGCAGAAAGACTTTACTAACCGGTTTAGCTTCAGCATGGAAATGCCTGACACTGAACCTCTAAAGAAGGATTAGGTTTATGAGCTGTCTACTATTTTACACAAAATAGACTGTGATGCTTTTGTTTATTTATGTATTTGTTTTTCTCTAAATTCAGGTATTGAAGACAAGACACACTAGAGAAACTGTTCTCAGGCGTGCCAAGAGGAGATGGGCACCTATTCCTTGCTCTATGCAAGAGAATTCCTTGGGCCCTTTCCCTTTGTTTCTTCAACAAGTAGGTTTACATCTTTTCTGGTTAGGATTGCTTTAATTCTAAGAGTCTGTTTCATTGAGATTTAATACCTCTTTAAACATATAAAAATAAACAGATCTGATTAAAGATGTTCATGAGGCGTAACAAAAGTAAAATGAGAAATAAAATCACTAAAAACCTAATAATAGGTTTCCACTGAGAAAGGCTCTAAAGCCGTTGAATGATCTTTATTTGTTTATTCATTCATTTAGCAGAGAGTTACTGAGCACTTACTATATCCTGTGGGAGGTACTGCTCTAGGTCCTAAAGATAGAAGTAAATTTAGTCATGGCCCTTGCTCTCATGTGGTTTACTGGCCTCGTGAAGGAGACAAAAGTAGGATAATAATTACAACTTTTAGTGATGAGTGCTATGATTCTAGTATAGAGCTGTTTGGTGATTTGGTAACAAATGAGATGAACATTAAACCCTGAGGTAAGGTGGTAAAAAACAAGAGAAGGCTTAGAGAAGGAGACAACTGAGTTGAGTCCTGAAGAATGGAAAATTTTTCTGCAGGTGAATAACTGTAGAAGAAGAGGGAAGTACAGAAGTGAGAGCTCCTTAGAGGAGCTCTGGGTGGCTTAGGCTTCCAAGTTGTGATGGAATGGAGCAGGTAGATGAGGCTGAAGAAGGAGGTAGGGGTCAAACCACTATGGACTATGTGCATTCTGCTAGTAAGTTTAACATTATCTTAATAACAAGGAGAAATTCTTAAGCAGATTACTGACATGGTCAGGTTTACTTTTCTCATTAAGATCCAAATGGAACATGCACAACTGAAACCATTACTGAAGTAGGGCTATAGCCTTCTGCTTGCCTTTTTCCCCTTAAATTTCCAATAGTGTACTTGATATTTAATACTAATGGTGTAACCTCTGTACTCATTGTTATAGTTTTTAACTATCCTTCCACAGTCATTCATACTTACTTTTTATTCTACCCTAGTGCTAGACATTTGTTTATTCTCCATGAATATTATAACTTGAACACTGATGAAGCATATTAAGAAATGATTTCTAATTGCCAAAGCTGTGCCAATCATAGCTAGTTTTACCCTTTGCTTTGCAAAACCAGTCACCATCTTAGTCCTCATTTCCTTGACATATTTACATTTGACATGGTTGACCTTTCCCTTCTTTTGGAAATGTTTCTTTATTTGGCTCCTAGGACACCATTCATCTAGTTTTCCACTTACTTCGTTGATCACTCCTTAGTAGGTTTGGTTGGATCTTCCTCATCCATCCTCCCAGCCTGCTGTCCCAGTCTCTAAATTTTGGAGAGCTCCAGGGCTCAGTCAATGAATCTTATCTCTTGTTTCTTGATATTTACTCCCTCAGTGATCTCATCAGATCTCCTAACTCTAAGTACTATTTATACACTGAATACTTAAAACTTTGCATTTCCAGTCCAAACTATCTAACTGATATTAACATTTGGAAGTTTAATAAAGTTTCAAACTAAACTTATGGAAATAAAATGCTTGTTTTTTCTCCTAAAAACAGCCATCTCAATTAGCAGAGTTCAACCCTTCTAACTCTCTGGGCATTGAAGTCTGATTCATAAGATTTAAGCTGCAGAAAACATAGTTCTCTCTAAGTTCTTAACAGATAAGGATTTATTACCATTTATTAAAGAGTTTACAGAATTGTCCAGAGGGCTGAAGAAACAAACTTTAGGTTGAACTTTCAGGAACAAATCCTCAAGCTAGCTACACCACAGAATCTACAACCAAGGGACATATTGCCTTCTCCATGATAGAGAAGACATTATTTCAAGAACCAAAGGGCCACTGGCACAGTGAGGAAAACACCATAGGCATATTCCTCCTCATGCAACTTCAGAACAGTCTCTGAACTGTGCCAACCAGCATCAGTGAAAAGATTGATCTGTATCTTATTTTGTAACACAAAGTTGACGAATATCTAGTAGTACATATGCTATTGCAGAAAAGGAAGGAAAGAAGGGAGGAAGGGAGGGAGGGAGAGTGAGTGAGGGAGGGAGGGAGGATGGAGGAAGAGGGAGGAGAAGGAAGAAAGAAGGAAGGAAGGAACAAACGCATCTTGAACTGAGATGTTAGAAAAAATAGAAGAAGAGCAAAAATGAGCAACTGCTACCTGAAAGAAGGAGAAGAAAGAAAGAAAGAAAGAAAAGAAAGAAAGAAAGAAAGAAAGAAAGAAAGAAAGGAAGAAATGTAAACTGTGATGCCAGCAAAAATAACAGAAGCAGCAAAAATGAGACACCTGCCTACCTCACTTTTGGCTTTCTAATCTTGTTCAAGCACATCTGACCATCCATGTTTAAATCCATAACTCTGGTTTCAAGAGATTCTGCAAAATTTGGGGATTTTGGTTTATTTTTGTTTGAACATTTCTAGCATCTGCACTATGAGAAGACACTGTAGAAGGAAAATGAAACAGATATTGAGCTTCAATTTAGCCTATATGTCTATTCTTCTCATAGTTATTTGATTTCTGTATTGTACATTATTGGCATAGGTACATTTTACTGAGATCCCAAATAATAGTGGCTTAAGCAAGACAGAAGTTTATTCCTTTCTTGTAAAAGTGTGATCTGGTAAAAAGGCTCTAATTTGAGAAAACACCAAGGACCCAGGTTTTTTTACTTTTTAGCTTGGCTGTCCCTGCAGATTCCAGATGACTCACCTCTGTGTCCAACAGGGAGAAGACACTCTCTCACCTTCTAGAGCACAACTGGATTTTGCACATACCATTTTTGTTCGTACTCCCTTGACCCGACCTTTGCATGTGGCTCTAACTAATTGCAAGGGTGACTGAGAAATCCTTTCTTCTGGGCAACCCTGTGATCACTACAAATTCAAATACTAAGGAAGATGGGAAGAACAGATATTAAGAGATACTAGCACCCTCTGACATAGCGTCCTTAACTTCCATCTTTATACCACACATCCAACCCATCAGCAAATTCTGATGGCTGTACCTTTAAATTATGTCCAGAATCTAACCACTTCTCACCACCCCTATGGCTATCATGTTAGTCTAACTAACTACAGTCTCTTCTCTGGGTTTTTGCAGTAACTTCCTCAGTGGTCTACCTGCTTTTTCCCTTACCCATCCAACCACATCTAGTCATGCTTGACAAAACAGCAGGTATTACCTTTAAGGATATAAATCAGATGATGTTACTCTTGTCTAAATTCTCCAGTGGTTTTCCATTTGACTCCAAGGATAAGCCAGCATCCTCGAATTCTCCAATGTGATGTGACCCCTATTACCTCACTACTTCTTTATCTGCTACTTCTTTTTTCCATGCTCTCTCTATTCCAATCACAGTGACTTTCTTGCTACTCCTTGAACATGCTAGGCAAAACCCCGGCCTGTTCCCTTGCACTTCCTATTTCCTCTGCCAGAAAGATCCTTCCCTGCTTATCTTCATAGCTTATTCTTTTAATTTTTGTCAGTTTTCTTCCTAAGGTACATTCCAGTTGGGATGCCCTTCTTCATATGAGAATCCCTGTTTGCCTTACCCTTGCCAACAATGGTTATTATTGTTCTTTTCTACCTTTTCTAGTGAAATTATCTCTTTAAAATGAAAAGACAAATCAGCTGCATTTAAAAAAATTGTAACTGAATTTAGTTTTAATTGTTTTCATACTTTTTTTTCCACTTTTAGGTTGAATCTGATGCAGCACAGAACTATACTGTCTTCTACTCAATAAGTGGACGTGGAGTTGATCAAGAACCTTTAAATTTGTTTTATATAGAAAGAGACACTGGAAATCTATTTTGCACTCAGCCTGTGGATCGTGAAGAATATGATGTTTTTGATGTAGGACTTTTATTGATATGCCTGACTTTAAATTATTAAACTATGTTTCTTCTGATGCTTACTCCAGCTACTCTTTCCTGTCTCCTTGCACTCCCTTCTTAGAGGGTATCTTAGAATCAAGGGGAAATAGAATGTGCAACATTTTGGAATACTTGGTCAGCTCTTTGTCTCACCTGCTGTTAGGTAAGCCTGAAATGAAGCAAAGAGGGTCAATACTGGAACGTAAATTTCAATGTATTTAGATGTAAATGTCAGTAAATTTCCAAACAGTTGGTTTTGCTTATGAGATAATCTCTCTCTCTTTCTCACTGGTTACTGGCACCTTTTCCTCACTTCAAGGCATGTCTACAGTTGATTGGAAGAATCCTCTTTCTATACTGCTCTTACTTCCATTTTTGTCTTTCTTCCACACAGATGATTATTTGATCACATCTGAGAACTACATAAGAAAGTGAAAGTGGGAGATCAAACTCAAATAAGGGTTAATAAGCCATTATTTTGATATAGATGAGCTTATAGTCAATGGGAAATAACTCAGATAATTTTCAGTATAATATAGTATATGCTGGGAGGTCATGTGTCATTCCTGTGATTCTGATGGAATGATTATTAGAAAGAGAGATTCTGTTCCTACAAAAAGAGAGAAGAGATGCTGTGTAAACAAACATGACTGATGTCCCCCACGTGACATGCTTTGCATTTGCTTAGAAAATTTCAATTCAGTGTTGTAATCACATGTTGAGTAGAAATATATTCTATTTGACATTACATTGTCTTTAATCAGCAATGGGGAAATTAGTACATGTATTTCGTCAGAAAACTTCTTACAAATATGTGGTCTATTGGGTAAAATAATAACAGCTCGGTAGTTACAAATTGGGCATTGCTGCTTTATTTAGATAATGTAGTAGGAATTTTTCCCATTGCAGTGAGTTTAATTGTTCTCTCCAGCATAATTTTCTGATTATAGAGAGAATTTATATTCACATTTAATTCCTCAGTCTAATGGACAGAGTCAGCCCCGACTTCGCTGTACTCTGACCTCGGTTTTACTTGCAGTAGCCATTTCCACCACATACTGGATGATCTTTGCAGTAGAGTGTTTCTCCATTTGGTGCTTTGATAATTAAAAACATAGTGAATACAAAAACTTCAAAGTAGTTTATTATTGAAAAGATTTGCAAAGCAGGTAGTAGAGAAAGCATCTTATTCTGTCTTGCCAGAATCTGATATTAATGGAACTTTCTTCTTGCTGTTTTGCAGTTGATTGCTTATGCGTCAACTGCAGATGGATATTCAGCAGATCTGCCTCTCCCACTACCCATCAGAGTAGAGGATGAAAATGACAACCACCCTGTTTTCACAGAAGCAATTTACAATTTTGAAGTTTCAGAAAGTAGTAGACTTGGTAAGTCTGCTTTTAAGAATAAAAAGAATCATTTTAAACATGTCTGTATATATTTTAAAAGACATTGAGCTTTTTATACTCAAGGCCAGATCAGCCTGAGATAATGTTGAACTAGTATCTACTTACCAGAAAACACTTAATCCCATCACTTTCAATCAATATGTGCCTTACCCAGATAGTACAGAAGTTTTTGTCATTGTCAATATGATACTAATTAACTGTAAAGGCAGCTAACAGTTATTCAAGCTTTGTATGATACTTAGTTTATATATTTTATTTCATTTCCTCATTATGTGAGTTTTTCATTATTCTTAACTCCAAGAGAGGACATGCAGGGTGGAACGAACAATACAACTAAAATCGGTATGGTTTTTTTTTGGGGGGGGGGCTTTTATTTAGGAAGGTGTTAAATGGTTTCCACTGAGGGTACAATTATTTTTATGTTCTTATTCATATTCTCTTCTTTTAAAACTACTACCTCACTACTTCCAATTGAGAATGAATACCAGAATAACTTCAGAGAAACTTACATCAAATGTTCTCCATTCTAAACACTTGCTCTTACCTGTGGAAAACTGAAGTATTTTAGTTTACCTGGCCCTTAAAATGTGGCACTTATGATGGTTTCTGAGACTTGTAATATGGAGAATAACTACTCACAATAAAGTTAAAAGAAGGAGGATTCAGTCATAAAGGATGACTTTGCCAATTTGCTTTTTAAAGTTTCCAGTAGTTGCTTAGATCTTCACTGCAATATTATATCTGCTTTTTCCCTCCATGTTTTCCTTTGTTAACTTAATGTCATAGATGTTAACTTCTATGGTACAGTTTAAAAATTTTTAAAGAATTATTGGTTTGGAGTTTAGGAAACCTAGTTTTGTTTCTTTTTAAATAAATTTATTGTGTATACACTATTGTGTATAGTGAAGGTTTACAACATGATGTTATGGAATATGCACAGATAATAAAATGGCCACTATAGCATAGAAAACATAGTTTATGATGTAGGGTCTGTTACTAACTCACTGTGGAAACTCATGGAAGTCCCTCTGAGTTTTCTTATATGTAAAAGGAGCTCATTACATTAGATGACCTATAATGTTTTTAGCCTCACAATTCTATGACATTACATTGACATTATATTGCCTTTAATTAATTAGCAATGGGGTATGCTTTCCCTTTTTCAAAAAGGGGTAATTGGTTTCAGGCTTTCTTGAGGATTCTGTTCTCTTCCATAGTAACAGAGAAAAATAAAGGACAAACACTTTGATGCGCAGCTTAACCCAAGGTACTTTAAGCACATTTTATCAGTAGGTTCAGATCAGTTGAGGCTGTGATACTAAACTGGTTTATTAGAACAAATCGAATCAGGAAGTAGCAAAAAGATTACAGAAAGGAGAGGCTGGACTACTAAAGGTAAATCGATCATCTATGTTATTACTGCATACCCCTAATCAATCTTGATTTAGCTATCAATCAAAAGTCCACTTTTTAAAAAATCTGATTATTAAGGACACATGGTTTATTCCTCCAGCTGGGTTTGTTATTGAAATATGCACAAATATGTATTCAAATTATTTTTGATTTCCATTTAACTAATTTCTTTAGTAATTTATGATCAAATGTGTTAAACTGTGAGCAAAACAAAAGTATACCTTCATTTTCAGCATCAGAGTGTTTTGTGTGATAAATTTGAAGTTATCTTCATCAGTCCTATCTAAAGATGAAATAATACTCTGGTAATAAATACATTTTAAATTAGGTTTCCACCATCATTGTTAGCATTTTAAGAATTTTGAAAGTATATTTAGCAATTCTGAAAATTAAAGGCTCTTTTATTTTTTAATGTGTAGGTACTACAGTGGGGGTGGTTTGTGCCACAGACAGAGATGAACCGGACACAATGCATACGCGCCTGAAATACAGCATTTTGCAGCAGACACCAAGATCGCCTGGGCTGTTTTCTGTGCATCCCAGCACAGGTGTAATCACCACAGTCTCTCACTATTTGGACAGAGAGGTAGCTCACACACTCCGTAGAATTTCATTTTGCTGAGGATTAAGCTTCCCTCCCCCATTTATTATAACTTGCTATCCTGTGGATTAATAGTTTAATTTTATTTTAGGCATAAGACAGTAAGAATTCCTAACATTTTTTCTGTTTTTTAAAAAATATTATTTCTATTTCCTTATGTTAGAGTATCCGTAAGGACTAGAAATGCAGATCAATTGGCATTTAGAAGGGATGAGAAAAGAAAAAATTTCATTATAAATTATTTTTTCTTATGTGTGGCTAGTTGGTTCCAATTCAGCAAAGGTCTCAATTTTCTTATAGGACAATCAGTTTTGCTTCTTCTATGAGTGTAGATCATGCCCTGATTTCTACTTTAATTATTATATTATATATATAAATATATATAT
>NW_016819032.1:1118960-1148134 GCF_001698545.2 Rhinopithecus bieti
TATAAATATATATATTTAGTGGGAAAAGATTAGTTGAAATAAAATTGACAGATTATTAAAATACGTAACACTTTTTTGGATGATAGTAATAGCATATTGTCATGTATCTAGCACTTTATATATTGAACTTCTTAATGCATACTTTTATTTGCCCTTTAGAATATTTTTGTTTGACTAGATAGGTGTTATATCCAATCGATAAAGGAAAAATGTGACAGAAACCTTGATGGACTTACTCAAGTCAGATTATTGCACTGAATCTTATCTTTAGTTTTTATTGTTCTATTTTGTCAGCAATCATGCATTATTGACCAAGGCAGATGAATCAATTTTATATGCACAAAATAGCTTTATTGGAATAGTTCAATGTTTCTCACTACAACTAGAATACCTTATACAGAAGAGTCAATATCACTGGAGAACATAAGGAAGAAATCAACGGGGTTTGATGGCAAAGAAACAGGAAGGGATGGTGGGAATCCCTGAGAAGTAGTACGAATGTTTTAATTATCGTTCTTTTTATTTTTTATGGGGCTGGAGCATTTTATGTTATAGATAAAATACATAAGGATAATAAGAAGTGGGAAAGTTTTAAGGAGAAAATCCAAATGTGCTTTTGTGTCTGTGGAGTATGTAGAGATGATGTGGTAATCAAGTGAATAATTGAAACTTTGCAAGTTAACAGATTTTAGTCATCACATTTTTTAAAATGAAGTTTAGAAAAATTAAATTTAGGGATCTACAACTTGTAAGATACAGTTTTAGGATTAAACCCATGTCTGCTACTTTCCTGATGAAGAAAAAATCTATGAGGATTTTGTGGGCAATAACCATGGAGCGTTGAGGGGAACAACATGAGAAGTAAAAATCATGGGAGATTAAAAAAAATGAATTTAGAGGAAGATAAACAGAATATCAGGGATTCTTAAAGCATATGGGAATAGCGTTTTAAGTTGGGAATATTGGTTTCCTTTCTCTGTTTGTATTTTTTTTTTTTTTTGAGAGGGGTCTCGCTTTGTTGCCCAGGCTGAAGTGCAATGGCACAATCATGGTGCACTGCAATCTCTACCTCCTGGGCTCAAACAATCCTCCCACCTCAGCCTCCTGTGTAGCTGGGATTACAGGACACACCACCATGCTTGGCTTATTTTTTTATTGTTTGTGGAGACAGGATTTTGCCATGCTGCCCATGCTGGTCTAGACTCCTGTGCTCAAGCAATAAGCCTGCCTCAGCCTCCCAAAGTGTTGGAATTTACAGGCGTGAGCCATGGCCAGAATATTGATTTTCAGTGTGGAAGGGAGTTCAAGTAAAATAAAGACTGAGGGAAGAGATAGAAGGAAACAAAAAATGAAGAAAAATAAAAGAATAAAAACGTGACTAAAGAATGAATAGTAAGATAAAAGAAGAAGGCCACAAAGATGATTGTACCACAAATTAATGACTTCAATTCACTATCACCACACTATCTGCAAAATTTCATTGCCAAATCTAACAGCAACCTTAAGTCCCTGTCTGTTGAAACTCTCTCTTCCCTTAGATTTCTGGTCTTCCTCCTGCTTCTCTGATCTTTCCTTTTTAATGGACTTTGCATAGTCTTCTTATTCCCTCCATGGTAGAAATGCTGTAGGTCCTCATATCCTAGGCTCTTCTCATCTGCAACCTCTCCTGAATTGAATAATCTGATTCCTGCCATAATTTCAACCATCATCTACATACTGATGACTTCTGGATAGACATTTCTGGCCATGATCTCTTTGGTACATATGAGGCCATATATCCAGGTGCCTTTTGGACTTTACTCCTTAGATTTCATTTTGGCACATAAGATTCAACATACGCAAAACAAAACTCAGTATTTCTACCCCTTTGCCAACCTCAGTAGTGTTTACTTCCTCGGAGAATTGTTCTCCTGAATTTCCTATATTGTTTGGTGGTGCCCCTGTCTTCCCATCTCTCCAAATGGGACACCTGAAAATCATTTTCGATCCCTTCTTTCTGTCTTGATTTGTATGTAGAATTTACTGTTAAGTCCTACTCCATTTTAACTCCCAAGTAACTTTCCTGCCATCCTTTCTCTTTGTCCTCATTGCTACTGCCTCAGATATGGGATACCTGCCCTATTTATTTATTTGTTTGTTGTTTAGAGAAGAGATCTTGCTCTGTCGCTCAGGCTTTAATGCTGTGGCATGTTCATAACTCACGGTTACCTCAAACTCCCACTCAAGGGTCCATCCACTTCAGCCTCTCAAGTAGCTTGGGAGTACAGACACACATCACCGTGCCCAGCTAAACTTTTATTTTTTTTTGTAGAGATGAGGTATTGCTATATTGCCCAGGCCTGAGTCAAATTCGTGGCCTCAAGCGATCCTTCTACGTTGGCCTCCCAAAGTGCTGGGATTACAGGCGTGAGCCACTGTGCTGGCCCAAGCCATCTGTTTTAGATGATTGCTGCAGGGGAGTTTCAACTAATTGCTTAGATTTTTCAGCTTACTCCAAATTATGCCAAAACTTCCTTAAGAATATATTTTTTAAACACTCAAATGTTCTGGCCGGGCGTGGTGTCTCATGCCTGTAATCCCAGCACTTTGGGAGGCCGAGGAGGGTGAATCACGAGGTCAAGAGTTTGAGACCAGCCTGGCCAACATGGTGAAACCCCGACTCTACAAAAATACAAAAAATTAGCGGGGCGTTTTGGTGGGCACCTGTAATCCTAAATACTAGGGAGGCTGAGGCAGGAGAATCATTTGAACTCAGGAGGCGGAGGTTGCAGTGAGCCGAGATCAAGCCATTGTACTCCAGGCTGGGTGACAGTGTGAGACTGTCTCAAAACAAAACAAAACTAAACTAAACTAAACTAAAATGTTCTTATTTTGTGTTGCCCCTATGACTTCCAAAAACCTTTTCGCTATTACCTGTTACTTAAGGCACAAGTACTATTTCTGAGTACGGGTCTTTATAATTTAATCTCTGCCTGCCTCTTCAGTTTTATCCTTGTCAACCACATTCCTAGAGTCTGTGCAAATATGGAAAGCACAGACACACACAGATGTGTGTGCATGTGAGTGAGTGAGTGCAATTGAGGTTTCACTCATAAATCTAACAAAAATTTTTCAAGACTAGTTAAATATTTGCTTTGTTTCCAGGTTGTAGACAAGTACTCATTGATAATGAAAGTACAAGATATGGATGGCCAGTTTTTTGGATTGATAGGCACATCAACTTGTATCATAACAGTAACAGATTCAAATGATAATGCACCCACTTTCAGACAAAATGCTGTAAGTATATAATATCAAAATCTGCCTCTGTCTTATCTGCTGTCATTTTTTATTTAAACTGAATTAATAAAATTAATACTTCATAAAGTATCATACTTTGAAGTATATATATTTTATGAATAAAATTAAAGTTTAAACAAATGATATGTAAATTTATTTTATTTATTCATATTAGTGCTCTTATTATCTCTCTTCTGTTAAAGGACCGTAACATCAGTCTTCATTTGTAATGAAACTTCTTTTATTTACAAGATAACCCTTAATGAAACAATAGTGTTTATGATTCATAGTTTTAAAATAATCTATATAAAATTATAATGGAAAGTATTTTTGGAATGGAAGAAATTTTATTTTTTTCTGTAAAAGTTGTCTATAAAGTAAAATTTCAATTTTCGATGACTTCTTTCTGTTTCAGTATGAGGCATTTGTAGAGGAAAATGCATTCAATGTGGAAATCTTACGAATACCTGTAGAAGATAAAGATTTAATTAATACTGCCAATTGGAGAGTCAATTTTACCATTTTAAAGGGAAATGAAAACGGACATTTCAAAATCAGCACAGACAAAGAAACTAATGAAGGTGTTCTTTGTGTTGTAAAGGTACAGTAACGTGTAATTGATGACTTAGCAAATTAACAGATTTTAGTTAACTAATAATTTAGTCAACTAGTTTCAGATCATAGACTCTGCAAGTTGGAAGAGAATTTAAAATCTATTTAAACCACTATTCCAATCTCAGGCCTGTCTGTCTTCTGTAATTTTATTGCCGATTGCTAGTCACCTAGCTTTTGCTTGAACATTCTCATTTATAAGGATCTCCATAGATCCACTGACCACTTATTCCACATTTGAAATGCTTTGGTTCTCAGAAGTTCTCACTTCTACTGCGCTCAGGTTATTTTTCTTATAACTCATGTATTTGGTTCTGATTCTTCCTCTAATGCTCTTCAGAACAGGTATGATTCTTTTGAAAAGACTGCTATGTTCATTTGAGACTTACCTTCTGTAAGATAAATATTCTCAATTTCTTAATTCTTACATGATGTGACATACAAGCCCATATTCTTCTCGTTTTCTCTATAAATATGCCTGGTTGTATTTGATCCTTTTAAAGGTGATATTGACAATGAAATTTAGTGTTATCTCAGACAGCAATGAACGAACTTACTTTTTATTTAATATGTTGTATATTTGGTTGTGCTGGTACATTCTAGGGTCCAGAGTAGGAAGAGGGTAGGAAGGGATCTGTTTGAAAAGGATTATTGGTTTTATACTTCCTGCCCAGAGCAAAAAAAAAATTAATATTGTCCTGTGGACAAGAATAGGGGTCATTCATTGAGTGAAAGAGGTTTATCTGCCAAAAATAGTATAGTGGCGTCTTTGGTACATAAACCCCTCTATTTGCAGTTATTCCTCCATAAAAATTTCCAAGGCTCATATACTAAGACTTGGTAAGTTCTGTGCACATGTGAAGAGTCAAATATCGACTCTTAACATCAAACCTCCCTATTTCATTTTTCTGTAATATGATCTGCTCAAATTGAATACTAAAAACCAAGTACTTAAAAAAACCACTATGCTTTACAGTTGACAGTAATAGGAAAGGAAATAAGAAAATACCACTTATTGCTTTTGTTTTTTATAGTCCAAATCAATCTAGTCTTTATTTGAACTCTCCAGAAAGCAGAATGCAAGGCAAAGACCTGAACATGGGTAGATATTTATGAAGTGGGTCCCAGGAAGCCAATGTTAAAATGGGGAAATAAGACAGGAAAGGAGGAAAAGCCAATCCAGTCTGCATTATTGAGCTCATCACCTTTGGTGTTCATCCATTCAGGAAACCATGTAGAACTTGCCTCATAATTATCCCCTCAAAGATGGATACTTGGGGCATTTACCCCTCACATCCCTTCTCAGTACCCAGACCCCACTGGTTGAAGGTTTCCCCCAGGCATCCTTAAATTCACCGCACTTCTGGATTGGGCTGTGCCTGCTGTCTGCTGAGGGAGTCCTCTGGTTTTAGGGGGACCCTGAGTCTGAAGAGCCAAATCTTTCAGTGGTTGAGATGTAAATCTGTCAGCACTCATGGGAACTGGCTGAGGGGCTGTGGTTGTTCTGAAAAGGGCTACTGTGTATCTCATACAGTTTTCAAGGCTGAACACTTAGGTAGTACAGGCATTTGTTTCGAATTGATGTGATTGCAACAGATATTTTGTTAAGTGTTCTCCTGGACACCCTTCTCCCCTCTTCCTCCTGATGCAGGTGAATCCCAAAATTGGGCCTCAGCCCATTCCTGGCTTCACCCAGAAAAGAATTTAAGAGCAAGACAGCAGTAAAGTGAAAGCAAATCAAACTTATTAGAGCAACAGACAAAGGAAAATGGTTACTCCACAGACAGAGCAGGGCTACTTCCTAGGCAGAGTAGCAATTGTGGATTGCTGACTAGCTCTATTTATAGCTACTCCTTAATTATATGCTAAATAAGGGGTGGATTATTGATGAATTTTCTAGAAAACGGGCAGGAGTTCCCGGAACTGAGGGTTTCTTCCCTTTTAGATCATATAAGGTAACTTCTGGACATTACCATGGCATCTGTAAACCTTCATGGCACTGGTGGGAACGTCTTTTAGCATGCTAATGCATTATTATGAGCATATAATGAGGATTGAGCCAATTAGAGGTCTCGTTCATCATCTTCTTGGTTTAACTGATTGTGGCTGGTTTCTTGACTGCATACTGTTTTGATGAGATTCTGTTTTAATCAGCAGGGTTATGACTGGTGCTCAGAAAACAAGTCCTTCTGATCGCCAACCTCACCCCCACCAAGCCTGGGCTTCTCCTGTAAATAAGTGAAAGTAATAGTTTAAGATTTGGGAAGGGTGGATGATGCTAACTACAGTAGCTTCTGTCAGAGATCCAAGCTCAGACCTTTTGGTATGCTGTCTATCTGTTCCTTGGTCAGAAGGCAGCTCCTCCAGTCTCTCTCAAGGCCGTTACTCAAGAGCCATATGCAGAAACTCTATTATTATCATTATTATTTGATATCAATGGTTTTGTCTTGCTTAGAGGAGATAAAATTTAAATACTATTAGGAATTAAATTTGTATTTGTAAGTTTTTTTGACCAACACAACATGAGCTCTGGTAAACTTTTTCAAAACAGTATACTCTAATTTTTAAAAAGGCCTAATCAATGAGTATATGTACTCAATGGTCTTTTGTATGTTTTTTTTGTCAACGGAGTTCTGACCATAGAGGTATTAAGAAAATATTTCCAAAGATGATTGGAAATTATAACCTATATCATGGAATATTTCTCATTCCATGTGACTGATACGCATTCGTTTCATTTCTGGGTAGCACTCCAGGATTCTCCAGAATGGGGAGCAGTTAGATAAATAATACTTTGCTTTGTTTCTGGTTCAGATTAACCTAATTTCACATCTGGAGAATATCAAAAATTTCCCTAATACATTTGTATATGTTTGTTTCCATTATTTTAAAACATAAGATAGTTGCCCTTATATTTGATATTACATCTTAATTTCTGCATCAGGGAAATACTTTTAATATTTTTAGAATTTTAAAAGAAGTTACCATGAATCAAGTTCCTTTTATGTCACAGAAAATGCTAGGCACTTTACATAAGTTGTACGTAGTTTTCACATTCCCTATATGACAAGGTGTTATTATCCCTATTTTACATTGACTAAAAAAAAAAAAAGCAAACCCCAAAAACACAACCACCACCTAAGGCTAATGAAGGTAAATAACTTCCTCAAAGTCAAGCATATATTAACTGTCCACCCTGGAGTACAAACCTGGTCTGCTTTGTTCCCAAATTAATTATCTTTCCATTACCGTGTGCCATGCCTCATTAAGCCCACATGGCAGTTTGTATTCAGTATGTCACAGAATCTATTATATCTGCAGCCCCTTATCATGAAATCCAATTATGTTCTCAGATTCATACTTCATATTAAATGCAAATTAACAATAATGGCTAACATTTATTATTTATTAAATGCCAGGCACTATGCCAAGTGCTTAACCTGTAGTATCTCATTTAATTGTTTTAAATGTCAATAGATTATTTATTACATTTATTCAATAATAAAGCCAGTAATTTTAAATTTTTCAGTAAGCAGTTCATTAGTTCAAAGTTCAAAAGAAACAAAATTTCAAGGTTCAAAAGAAACAAAAAACATGGTGTAAAACGTCTCACTTTTACTTGGTCTGTCAGCCACTCAGCTCTCCTTGGAAGAATTCATACATGCCACCTGTTTCCTGTATATTATTCAAAAGGTATTATCTATACACACAAACATGTTTAGGTAATCTTATCATGCTTCTTTTTTAAAAACAAATACATTTTACTTCAATTAGCATATCTCTTGAGTTCATTACATACACATCGGTAATATTTCGTGGTATGGTATGGATATATCATATTTTTTTAACCAGCTTCATATCTGTGGAAGTTTAGACCACACCCATGGATATTCTGTATTCCTTATTCTGTGCTTTTCTTCATTCAACAACCTTTCTCTCAAGTCATTACATATTGGTATGTAAATAGCTTTGATGTTTTTTACAGCTATCTATTTTAGACATTACAGTAAAATATCCATCATGTGAATGTAAATTATTATTTAACTAGTTCATTATAAATGGAAATTTAGACCATATCAATTGAAATTCTAATTTATTTTCATTATTTCAAAATATACTACAATGAATATACTACAACTTAAATGCAGGATAATTTTCTAGAAATGGAATGGCTTAGTCAAGGACATGGCTATTTTTTCTGTGGTGGATTTATTGCCTGATTGTCCTCCCGAGAGGTGGTGCATGTTGACATGCTCACCAGAAATGTACACACACGCCTGTTGTAAAATAATTGCCAATGATATTTTCAAGTTTTGGTATTTATCAGTCAAATAGCAAAAATAAAAAGGTGTTTCAGTGTAGCTGAGCATTCCTTTTATATGAAGACACCATTGAATATATTTCATGTCTTCAAGCTCACTAGTCCTGTCTTTTAGCCACTTTCTATGTTTTGCTCTTCTCATCTATTAACTATTCATTTATAAGAGTTTTATGGTAGGAAATATTTTTGCAAATATTTTTACCCATTTTTATTGTTGCGTAAGTTTGCTTGTGTTGGTTTTTGACCTCTAGGATTTGTTTTGTTGGCAGGGTTTGCTTGTTCAAGGTCACGATGTATCAGAGGCTTCTATGGTTATGAGATTTGTGTCATTATGATGGTATTGACATTATGAAAGTATTTTATCTGAAATTCTTCTAATTTATTATTGATTAATTATCTATCCAGTTAAATTTTTGATCTGTATGAAATTTATCCTAGAACAAATGTGATATGAATCCAATTTTAGTTTTTCTATCTGTTCCAACACAATTCATGTTTTGACATATTTTCATTGTCATAAAATAAGATACATGTATATTTGAGTTTGTTTTTGACTTTCTCTTTTGTACCATTAATTCATTGTTTATTAATTAGCATCTATATGCTGCTGTCTTATTGCTAGCTATTTAAGAATATCAAATGTATAATACGCATTTTAGTATTTGCAGTGTTCCATGCCATTCTTACCTAGTGATCTTCCTTTGTGGATTTTGTTCTTATGAATATCTTGCTTGTTTGTTCTTCCATGTGAACTTTCAGATCAGCTCCCAAGTTTAAAAATATTCCTTTTGATGTTTTTACAATTATATTAACTTTGTAGAAAGAGTTGGGGAGAATTAGCATTTTTCTCATAAGTCATACCCCAGATCATAATTTCATTTTTTCAGCTGTTGTGTCTAATATCTGTCTAGGATTTACATCCATATCCACAAAAATGATTTATCCATTGTTTTCCTTTTGTATAATTGCTATTAAGTTTTACTATCAAGTTTTGCTTGCTTCATAAAATAATTTATTTTCCTTATTTTTTTTCCATGCTCTGAAACAGTGTCCCACAAAACCCCCAAAAACATTGAATTTAAAGATTTATTCATCCTTCCAAAACAAGCCCATGTGGTTATTACTCTCATTCTTCTCATTTGCAGATGAGTAGACTGAATCAAAGAGAAATAACATGCTGCAGCCCATACAGCTAGGATAGGTGATTTGTACCCCACAATCAGGTGTTGAATGTCCAAACTATCTAGGAGAGAGAACTCTGTTTGTACATCCAAGATACAAATCCAGATCTGTCTGATGCAGAGCTCTTACTCATAATTCCTTGGCTATTCTCCTTCTGGCTTGGTATCCTTGCTTCCCTTATGTCACCTCTTTTCCATACCTGAGTTACTTAGCTTGATAAAGCCATTACTTCATTTGCACAAGAGGATCTTCTCTTTTTGGAACCTTAATTCATTTCTACTTTTGGGTGTTTCCTTTTTAAATTATATTCTTCTTCTGACATTACTAGCTCCTTTGCTAATCGTACCTTCTCTTTTCCTTTGAGTCATTCATATTATTTGCTAACATTTTGATTAATAAAATTTGCTTTTGCCATGTTATGTTATCCTTTTCATATTTTATCCAAACCCTTAGAAAAGCTGAATTGTCACAAGGCTCCTTTGATAGCCATGCTAGTCTTTGAAAGTATCTTATTCTTTTCCTTGGGAAAGAGTTGTGATTGTGTGGTTAAATCATGTCTTTAAGTACTTTTTTTTTTTTGGAGATGGAGTCTCACTCTGTCTCCCAGGCTGGAATGCAGTAGTGTGATCTTGGCTCACTGCAACCTCCGCCTCTCCACCTCCCAGGTTCAAGCAATTCTGTCTCAGCCTCCCGAGCAGCTGGGACTACAGGCGCACACCTCCAAGCCCGGCTAATTTTTTGTATTTTAGTAGAAATGGGGTTTCACCGCGTTGTCCAGGCTGGTCTTGAACTCCTGTGCTTCGGCAATCTGCTCGCCTTGGCCTCCCAAAGTGCTAGGATTACAGGCGTGAGCCACTGTGCCTGGCATCTTTAAGTACTTTTTAATCTCAGTGAGTCACCTTTTATTTGAAAATCAAACCCTATATAATCAGGGTGTTCAAAACCCATCTTTCTGTCATGTAGGCTATGTACCTAATGATGAGTAACCTCTTGTGTACTGATTAAGGAATGACATCACTATGTTGTTAACTCGAAAGGAATCTTCCTCTTCCAATGCCCTGGTTCTTTTTTGCTAGTGAGAATTGTATTCAGGGAAAGAGTGCACCTTATTCATTCCTTTATGCCTCAAAGAATTAAGTAATCAGTAGGCCAAACCAAGAATTGCTCTGGTATACTTCTTTTAGCTGAATAAAGCTTGCAAACATTTTCTTGTTAGTTAGCATCTCTTTTTATCGCATTACATTGGCTGTTAACAAAAACATACATCATTTACTCCCTTCATTTGCCTCTGCGACAGCTTGAGAGATTACTTAGAATTTAGTGTAAAGCACTTATTTTATGCTGTAGTGTTAAATGTCATTCTTACAACAATTTCACAGAAGGGAAAAGTTAAATGACTAAATAACTTTCCCAGTGCCACACAGCTAGGATGTAGTGTAGGCAGAATGTGAACCTAGCTCTTTGACTCTAAGTATACTCTGTCAAGCACTGTGTTAAATTGTTTTCCACAGCTGTGTGATCTTGGAAAGTTAGCCTCCGTGTTATCTGTGAAATGGGAACAATACTTCTCTCTGCCTCCCTAATAGCTTTTCAAATATAATATTGAATGTAAAAGCACTTGGTAAACTGTAGGATATTATTATTTTATTTTAAAAAGTTATACTATGTCCTTGAGACTAGTGTTATACTGTTCCATAATGGATAACTTTTCTGTAACCACAAAGCATGAGTGATACGGCCTTTTGCTGAGTTCTGGGTAAACTCATTCCATCTCAGTGGCTTCTGTCCATTTGAGCAGCAGCAGTGATGCATATGGGCTTGAGTGAGGATGATATTATTCTTGGTCATTCTCAACATGGAAAGTCCTTAGCTCCATTTCCACAGCTATACATTTTCTAGGGAGTTGTCGTCTCAGCGCAGATGTGGGATATTTTTAAACACTTTTTTTTTTAAATGGCGAAACAAAAACGTACCCTGAGGTGGAAAAGAATTTACATGCTTTCCTATTAATTAATGGGATTAACTAATCTCATTAATCTTTGGGATTTCATCTCACCAGATTTTTAATTTTGGAGAGTTTTAAGCTGCTAAGACAATATCCATCTTAAGCGTTGGAAAATGGGACAAAGACACTCCAAGGCTTCAGTGAGTGTTTTTGGATTGAATAGTTGCACCTCCTCCAGTGCAGCCGCTGTTCTCTCCATTTCCATCCATTTCTCATTGCCAGCAGTTGCTCTTACTCTCCGTGTGATCACACCAGCGCATGAGATTTGTGAAGCAGTGTTCATCAGCATCAAATGAACAGATATTAATATTTTTTTCCTTGACTCTCCAGTTTCTGGGATACTCAAACAAAATAAAAAAGATTTTACATACATTTTGTAGATTCTAAGATTCAGAAACTTTTCTGACTTTTTAGTGGACTCGTGATATTAGTGTTTTACTCCGTTAATACCTAGGTGTGGAGAAAGATTTAAAATAATTTTATTCACCAGTTTTGATTATGTTCAATGTTTAGCCAGTGATTGTTCTGATAAGCAGAAAGAGAAATTAAAGAAAAAGTGCTTCAACTTTATAGTACAGTGTAACATAATGTTTTATGGGTTTAACTTGATTTGTTATCTAAAACTGAATTTAATCAAAGATTGATTTGGAAATCTTTTAGAGACCAGTGAGCCAATTAAGCAGCACACGATAGCATAGGGGTTATAGCGTGGGCTAAGGAAATGGGCTCAGGTCAGCCTACCTGGCTTCAAACTCAAGCTCAAATGATTATCTTTTGGCCTTAAAAAAAATAAGTTTATCTCCTTTTCCCATTTTCTGCTCTGTAAAATGAGGATGAGGCCAATAATACTTAGTTCATAATGTCATGAGGATTTAGTGAGTTTATTTTCACTGTTAGAGCAGTGCCTGAGATTCAATGTCACTGAAATTAATCACATTGTATTTCCCTTACTCTGTGTATCCACTGTGAAAATTTCATCGGATGAATTATAGACAAAAGCAAAGTATAATTCTCAAATGTTTAAAATTTAATTTTCATAAAATAGGTAGTGGGCATGGATGGATAAAGGTTTTAACTTATTCATGAAGGAACTAGAAAAAAGACAAGTTTATTCCTAAGAAGAAATGAGACTCTGGATGGATTTTGATAAAAGCAAAAGCAGAAATTAGATGGCTCAGTTAGATGCCTTAGAGGGCAATTAAAACAGATATCTGGGCCCCGGCATGGTGGCTCACACCTGTAATCCCAGCATTTTGGGATGCCAAGGGAGGTAGATCACCTGAGTTCAGGAGTTCGAGACCAGCCTGACTAAGATGGCAGAACCCCATCTCTACTAAAGAAAAAAATACAAAAATTAGCTGAGTATAGTGGCATGTGCCTGTAGTCCCAGCTACATGGGAGGCTGAGGCAGGAGAATTGCTTGAACCAAAGAAGTGGAGGTTGCAGTGAGCCAAGATTGTGCCACTGCTCTCCAGCCTGGGTGACAAAACAAGGCAAGACTCTGTCTCAAAAATGAAATGAAATGAAATAAAATAAAATAAAATAAAATAAAAAAACACCCAGACATTGGGGATATCTTTTCTATGAGACAGAAAATGAAATCATTGCACATTTTGGTTTTGTGAAAGTCAACATCAAACTTTACAAGAGTTATAAAATGCCTGGGCCATAGTCAGTAGTAACTGATAAGCCAAATAAAGGCACCTTCCCATACTCAGATAACCCTTAGCCCAACCTGTTAGACAGTGCTCCAAGGAAGGCCATAGGAATACTGTCATCTGTTTGCATTATTTTTTGAATCAGAATCATTTTCCTTAGTAAGACTGAAATTTTTATATTTCACTCTTACTATATATAAAAATTCAGGAATTTCTTTTGTTCAACTCTATAAAACCACCTGCAGAAGCTTTTGGACCATTCTAGGTAAAGGCTTAGTACAGGATCCACTCTCTTTCTAGCAAGGGATAAAAGTCAGTATTAACAAAATGTGAACATAGAATTTATGCAACACTGGTCAGAATGACAAATGTTCACTCGCCATTTGAAATACCAAAAGTATTTTACACTGATAATGACATGCATGGACTTTATTTTAAAGCCACTGAATTATGAAGAAAACCATCAAGTGAACTTGGAAATTGGAGTAAACAATGAAGCGCCATTTACTAGAGATATACCCAGAGTGACAGCCTTGAACAGAGCCTTGGTTACAGTTCATGTGAGGGATCTGGATGAGGGGCCTGAATGCACCCCTGCAGCCCAATATGTGCGGATTAAAGAAAACTTAGCAGTGGGGTCAAAGATCAATGGCTATAAGGCATATGACCCCGAAACTAGAAATGGCAATGGTTTAAGGTAAAATAAATCTATAATCACATACTAATAATGTATTTGTAATCATTGAGATAGTAACTTATTTGAAAACATTTTCTAATGCTAAAGATTTTTTTTTTTTTATTAACAGGTACAAAAAATTGCATGATCCTAAAGGTTGGATCACCATTGATGAAATTTCAGGGTCAATCATAACTTCCAAAATCCTGGATAGGGAGGTCGAAACTCCCAAAAATGAGTTGTATAATATTACAGTCCTGGCAATAGACAAAGGTAAAAAAAGAAGTTTTAATCTGGTATTTTATAAAGGAATTAGAGAATAATAAATATAATTTATCTGCTTATGCAGGTACTTTTTTGGGTTGGTATGAGTGTATTGGAAGTTCTTTGGAAATTAAAAGACTCTTTTTCTGTCTCTCTATAATTATGTAACTGTAACAAGGCTGACAACTGTTTGGTGACAAGAGCAGCTGTTTTATTTTATGCTTTATATCCCCAATAGGGCAGGACCTTAATTTCTTAATTATTCTCGTGGGTAGAGGACAAAAATACAACTAAAATCTTAAACTAGATAAAATGGTCTCATCAGACTTCCACATTCTGTTTGTGATCACTTTAATTGAAGCTTAAGTTGAAACTATTATGTTCAGACCGATATTAGGTCAAGTGATCCTTTTCTGAATTCTGTTCCTTAAAGTAACTAAGAGTTTTTTCAACCTTTGTCTTCACCTTTAAATAAATAATATACTCTGTAGATACTTTGTTTAGAATAAACTGAATCAGAATCTCTGGTTGTGGGCCTGGATCTATAATTTTAAAAAAATCTTCCTAGTGGTTTGAATATATCCTGAGGGATTTAGAAATGCTTATCTGTAAGCCACTTTACTGCTCATAACACCTGGCACCATGGGACTTCACCAAAAATTAGGAGATTGAATGAGACATTTATTTTTATTTGGTAGTAATTTCTGGTTAAAAGTGTTATGGCCAAGTTGTATGCTGATATTATCAGTTACAATAGTCACTTCAAGCAAAGCTGTAGATTCTATTTATCATCTATGTTCTTATTTAATTTATCATTTCCTTTATAATCACTTTATTAAAAACAGATATCCGCTATATAGAATGAAACCTGGGAGGCGAGTTTGCAGTTGAAGGCCGGGATTGTGCCACTGCCTCCAGCCTGGGCAACAGAGTGAGACTCCGTCTCAATAAAAAAAAAAAAAAAAAAAAAAAAAAAAAAAAAAAAAAATGAATATAATTGAATTTACTTTGAATTTTATTCTTTAAGAAACTATAAAAGAATTTTAAAATAACACTAAACCTTATTCCTCTGTCCTTAGATAATAGGTCATGTACTGGAACACTTGCTGTGGACATTGAAGATGTAAATGATAATCCACCAGAAATACTTCAAGAATATGTAGTCATTTGTAAACCAAAAATGGGGTATACCGACATTTTAGCTGTTGATCCTGATGAACCTGTCCATGGAGCTCCATTTTATTTCAGTTTGCCAAATACTTCTCCAGAAATCAGTAGACTGTGGAGCCTCACCAAAGTTAATGGTATTTAATAAAAAATAATGATTTATAAACTCTGAAATAACTGAGAATAACTGGAGGATAGATTGACTTGCTTACTTACACAAAACATGAAGTAAAACTGAGTCTCATTAATATATTTTAGAAGGATAAACTAACCTTTTATAAATATTGTATGGGGCTCTGTTATATATAAAATGAAAGAAGTTGTAATTTTATGAAGGCAAAATTTACATTTACAACAAAGAAAAGCTTTGTTAAAATGTTGGGCAGCTTATCATTAAGACAAACTGTGTGTGTATGTGTGTGTGTTTGTGTGTGTGTGTGTTTTTAAAAATAGTACCGGTGGCTGGGCACGGTGACTCATGCCTCTAATCCCAGCACTTTGGGAACCCTAGGTGGGTGGATCACTTGAGGTCAGGAGTTCAAGACCAGCCTGGCCAACATGGTGAAACCTCCTTTCTGTTAAAAATACATAAATTATCTGGGCGTGGTGGCGGGCACCTGTAATTCAAGCTACTGGGGAGGCTGAGGTAGGAGAATCGCTTAAACCCAGTAGGCAGAAGTTGCAGTGAGTTGAGAGATGGTGCCACTGCATTCCAGCCTGGGGCACAGAGGGAGACTCCGTCTGCTCTCTCCTCACCAATGAGGTGAGGAGAGAGCAGAAGATGTGTAGTTTAAATTGTATTGTAAGCTGACTCTGGAAGTGACGAACTCAGGTGTATAGACTAAGCACTCTAGGGTATCCTGGAAGCGAACTTGGCAGGATATGGAAAGGGATATGAGAAGGACTGTCGAGGGGCTGCTGCCTATTGTAGCAGTTTATGGGGGGTGTCATGTTCTGTACTTCATCCATACTTCACTCTGTTGTTACTGCCATGTTCTTTCATGCAACTGGACTTTTGTGTGTATAGCTCTATCTACATAGAATACCTCCTTTTCCGATTCTTAGCTTGATATTTATGAGCATGATATTTTTTTCATGATATTTATGAACACCTACTATCTATTAAGCACTAGTCCAGATCCTGAGGATTTATATAGAGACGAACAAGACAGACACAATCCCAGCTGAGATGCTCCACCTCTGAAGTTTGTCTTGAATTGGAAGGAGTGGCACCATGACCCTTTGCTACCTGCATTGCAGTGCCTTTCCTGTTGTATTAACATCTGATTACCTCTCCCTTCCAATACATGAGTTTCCTAGAGCTTCCAGCACCTAGCCTAATGCTTAGTAGATACTAACTGCTTCATAAATGTTTGCTTGTTCAATAATTGATTAGTAATGTGCATAAAAGAAGAAACATACCAGAAGAATTAGTACATCCATGTCATTAGAGTTTAGAAGGTTTTAGTAAGAATGCCAAGAGGTTGGGTGGAAGAAAGGGTGGAATCTTGTGGTGAAGGGCCTTGTGTGCCAGGCTGAGAGGACTAACCTTGGTACAGTAGGCAACAGCAGTTATACATTGGGAATGTGCAAGTAAGGCAATGCCATCCCAGGATTTACATCTTTTAAAGGTGACACTGGTGACAGGAGGACAATATGAAGGGAGCGTAGGTGAGTGAAGGAAAATCAGAGGCAAATACACTACTGTGAATAAGACATTACTATGGCTCCACTTGTTGTCTTGAGGGAGTGGAGGGATCTCAAGGATCTTACCTTAGACACAGTGTGGTATTGAGTGGTCCTAAGTAAACCCAAGTGGTAATTCATATTCCTCTAGGGAGCCTTCAGGTATGAGGTGCAGCCAAAATCTTTGAAATTCTTACAGCTACAGCAGAGCATTTAATCAAGGCTTAGGAATTCCAGATGACTTCCAGGGTATGTTTTATGCTACTTTTTCATTTTACTTATTCTATTATAAAAACTCAGGGAGGTTGTAACTGCCATTGAAATTCTGTGGAGCTTTTGGTTAGTTGATAATATGGTCATTAAAATAACAGACCAAGACTATTGGGGAAAATTGACTATCACAGTTGATAAAAGTGAATTGTTATATAGACATTTCTGTTTTGTGTAAGTCTTATAAGTAGCCTGAGTGATATTAATTAGCTTCTGGTACTAAGATTACTTCCAGATACAACGCGTTAATCGTAAACAATCTATTGTGCTTTGAAAAAATTACCTTATCCATACGAATAATGTGCAAATACTAGAAGGTCAGTGGATAAAAGAATGTGAACTTCAGAAACTGTTTGTGTGTACCTGTAGATACATTGGTACTAAAGAAAAATGCTTGAAGCGTATGTTAACAGCCAACCTAACATTATTAGTTTGTATAGATAAACATTACTAGAACACTACTGGGCCACTCCAATGCCAAATTATTTCTTAAGGGCTCCTTTCTAAGGAATTACAAGGGACAACACATATAAGATAATATTAGAGTTTGAAAGGTTGAAGATAGTCCTCCATTTTTATTTATTTTCATGTGGCAGACAGTTCCTTGAGAATGATGCCTTCAAAAACAAACGTGATGAAACAAATGCTAAATGATAAATGATCATTAAAAAATAAACTTCTTTTATTTTCTTTCAGACACAGCTGCCCGTCTTTCATATCAGAAAAATGCTGGATTTCAAGAATATACCATTCCTATTACTGTAAAAGACAGGGCCGGCCAAGCTGCAACAAAATTATTGAGAGTTAATCTATGTGAGTGTACTCATCCAGCTCAGTGTCGTGTGACTTCAAGGAGTGCAGGAGTAGTACTTGGAAAATGGGCAATCCTCGCAATACTACTGGGTATAGCACTGCTCTTTTGTAAGTATTTTCACTTTCTTGAACTTAAAATATATAATAACAAATCTAGGTGAGGGAAAAGATCTTTAAAAAATAATCTTGTCCAAGCATCCGTCAGGTGTGAGTCTCTTTCCAAGTTCCTTTTGTGTTATTACCTGAGTTCTGTTTGAATATTTTCTGTGAAGGGAACATGATCCTTCTTGAGATAAAAGACTTTATGCTTAGACATAATTTTTGAAAATTCCTTAGATTTCACAGAATCTGACAAACAAATAGCCTTTATTTCTTGGTTCCAGTGCCATTCCTTTTAGGGCTAAATAGAACAATCTAAAATTTCTGCTTTAGGAAAGTCCACTAAAAACCACTTTCATTCCATATCTTTTTACCATTCAGCCACAGAGTTATGGGAGATGTTCTGTTCTGAGCAGTATCTCTTCTTGGGTATATCTTGCCAATTTTAAATTCTGTTAACCTCCTCCAGCCTAGATTAGCTCTGTTTTGTGGTAAGAGTAGAAGTTAAGAGCAAAAAACTCAGGAATCAGACTGCCTGGGTTTGTACCCCGCCTTCATCGCTTGTAAGCCATGTGACCTGGGACAAATTACTTAACTGTGCTTCAATTTTCTCATCTGTAAAAGGAATAATTGTAGTAGCCTACCATATGGTGTAGCACTGAGTATTAAATAAGGTAATGCATGTGAAGTGCTTAGAACAGTACATGGTAAATTTCTAATGTGTTCATTATTTTTCATCAAGTCAAAAAATAAACATATCAAATACCTACTGTAGGCGGGAAACTGTTCTAGGTGCTTAGGAAAAATAGGGAAGGTCAAACAAACAAACAAACAGGCAAAAACAATCAATCTGCCTTGTGACAGTTAATGAATAAATTAAATGCTATGGAGGAAAAAAAAAGAGAGGCAAATAATTAGGATCTGTAGTGCCATGGAATGTGTTGGTGAGGGGGGTATTGGTGCCAGTGATTGCAATTTTCAATAGAGAGGTCAGGCCTGAGAAGATTATTTTTAATGATTTTTGGAAGAGGTGAAAGAGTTAGCCAGGTGGAATGCCTGGGGCAAGAACTTTCAGTCAGAGAGGGAAGTCAATGGAAAGGCCCTCATTTGTGATTATGTCTGGAGAAACTAAGGAGTGTCAGGGAAACCAGTGTGGTGAGAGTGGACAAAGGGAAGAGGATTAGGAAATGGAGCCAGAAAGGTAGTGTGGGGCCATGTAGGGTAGGCAAGAGTTGTCACACTTTTTCTGTAAAGGACTAGATAGTGTATATGTCAAGCTTTGCAGGCCATGTGTTTTCCATTGTATCCAATCAAATCTGTCCTTGAAACAATAACACTGCTATAAAAATATATAAATTATGGGCATTACTGTGTTCCAATAGAACAGTACATATGGACTGTAGAATTTGAATTTCATGTAATTTTCACATTATAAACTCTTATTCTTCTGAATTTTTTCAACCATTTAAAAATACAAAGTCTTAGCTCATAGGCCATACAAAAATATGTAGTGGTCTGAGTTTGGGGATTTTGCCAATGCACTATAGGATCTTTTAGACTGAAAGAATTGTTGTTGTTATTATTCTTAGTTTAATTATCATGTATTTTCAATCTCCCACAATTATGATTTAGAATAAGAATTCTTAATAGGCAAGATGCAAAGTAGGTGCAATTAAGATAAGTCTTTTCTAGGAAAGCAGTCTGTCTTTTTCATGTTTTTTGTACACAATTCTTTTTTTACATTTTCATGTGGCGAAATTACTTTGGAGGGAATCAACGCATTTTTTCAAAGTCTTTGTCTTAAATGTCGATGATTTCTTTTCTTTATGTACTGTTTAACTCATAATTCTAAGTACTTTATTTCGATGGGCAGAATTCAAACAATTAGAGAAAGATAATAAAAAAATACAGATGATTGCTTCTGATTCTAAAATCTAAGCTAGCTGGTGGCATGTTAACTTAGAACAGCCAAGATAATTCATGGGAAGCCATGCTTAGTGGCTTTATCTTCTACTTTGATCCTTAGGTCATAAGAAATAAATGATGATGATTTTATTCTATGTATGCTAAAATAAGTTATTTTATTTTTATTTTTAAATTCAGCTGTATTGTTAACTTTAGTATGTGGAGTTTTTGGTGCAACTAAAGGGAAACGTTTTCCTGAAGATTTAGCACAGCAAAACTTAATAATATCAAACACAGAAGCACCTGGAGATGATAGAGTGGTAAGTAATTTTTAAATAAATATGTATTTGTATCTCTGATAATTTATTTAATTCATCTTCATAAACTCATTTCAGAATTTAGGAGTTAATTTATATTTTTAATTGAATCAGATTTAGTAGGCATAAATATTATCTGTCAATATGCAAATATTTATATAGTGGTAATTTATTAAACTTCTTGATCCAGATGTATTGTTTTAGTTATCTTTTTGGCACTCTAGTGTTATAGTTTCAACTTGTTCTTTGATGGTGAGAATTTATTATAACAATAATTTGTTTTGCCTGCACTCTACAATGTATATTTCCAGATACAATTTGTTTATGTAACTTGTTAACCATTTATAATGGGGAAAAAAGCTTGCTAAAAGTTCTCAAGTTAACTAGGAAAAAATATCAATGAGCTATTTCTTAAAAGAAAGGGAGAGGGTCTGGAAGACTTACTGCCACTCTTTCCCTTATATATTTTCTGGGACTTCTGAGGTGCTTTATGCTTCTTGTTTGGTGTGAAGTATAATATATATATATATATATATTATATATTATATATACACAGCAAAGTACTTACAAGGCAGTTCATGTCCTCAAAAAATATGTCAACTTATTTATCACTTTTATGGAAAAGCAAAATAGGAACATGACCATAAACCAATATGAGAAAGCACTGTCAGCGTTCAAAAATTCCTATGATACCTATGTGTACTCATGTAGTTTGGATCAACCAGATAGGCTAGTGACAAGAGGTACAGCTTATTTGGTAACTTAAAGAATAAGAAGGGTTTGAAAGTGAAGAGATGGTGAGAATAGCTAAAGGAGAGGAAAACAGCATAACCTATAAGACTTTTACTTAGTATTTGTTCTTTGTCATTTAATGTTAGAGCTGATTATATTGAGTGGCTACTTCATAATATTTACCTGTTCTGTGTTAGGAACACTTCTAAAAGCGGCTTGGAAATATTAATTTATACAAAAACATAAAATTTCATCTTGAATCTATAAACTTGCTTTAATACAATGAGTAAAAGTGATCATTTTAGCTTTGGATCTGAATTTCATTTGAAGGCATGCACATGGGGTTAGGAGTTGGGTGAATAATCAGGACTGGAAAAGTAAACTTGGAAATTATTGACATAGATAAGGAGTTGTTGATACCCTGTGAGAATGAACTTTGGGAAATGCGACTGTAGGAGGACAGAAAGGAGCAGAGAATAGAAAATATGAAAGCTAGTTCTGTAGGCTCAGCATTGCTTTAGTTTGTTTTAAATTCCTCTTTTATCCACTTAGAAATACGATCTTTGAACTTGTGTTTATTACAACAAAACTGTACCATCAAGAAGATTTAATAATGAGGAGAGCTTTTTTTCCTTTTTTGTAATTGAATTTTATTGTAACAGCAACCTAAGTAAAAAAATATAGGGTAGCACTGCCACCAAATGGCTACTTTTCAATTCTTTTTTTCTGGTATTTTTTTCTAAGGCAATATAAATATGACTTTGTAGATATATTTCAGGTGCATTAAATCATCTGTACTTGAAAAATCTTTCAATTTAGTTAAAGACTGCATTTTAAGTAGAAAAGTATTTAAATTGATAAGAAGGTGGCACGAAGGAACCTGAATGTAATGGAGGTTCTTGCCCTGAAAGTAATGTAACTGTTTGGAATGAAAACTGACATGTCGAGGTTACCACTGTAACTAAACTTCTGTCCTATAGCTCAGAGGGTTGGAGTAAAGTTCCAGTATTAAGTTAATGTTTAATGAAGACTTTTTCATTTTAAAGCATTTCCTTGACTCTTTGTCATCCTCTAGTTCCCTCCACATCTCTCTTTTTCTTTCAAACTGAACTTTTGGAAAGAAAAAGGTATATTTGATTTCTCTATGATACTACTTCCTGCTTACCCAGCACTCCTTGGAAATTCTTTTGACAAAGGTGATCAATGGCTGTTCTTTCACTTAAATCCAATGGACACTTATACTTTAATTTAACCCATTCTTACCTGGCTGTGATTTTTCTGTTGTTGTTAACATCATTGGCTGCTCCCACTCCTTATCATATTCTCTCTTCATGGCTTCAGAATCCTGCCTCTTTGGTTTTCTCTGTTGTCTCAGTGGCTACTCAGATCTGGCCTGTCACAGCTGTCTCTTACCCACCCCTTAAAATGTGATTTTTCTTGTGGTTCTATCCTTAGCCCTTTTTTCTTTTGGTTGACAATTTTCTCGGGATAGGTCTTCTATTCCCATGGCCTCAACTATCACGTATTTGGGAGTGACTCCCAGAATTATATCTCCAGCTCAAAGCTCTCATCTGAGTTCCAAATCCAAATATTCATATATTCATCTTGGACATCCCACATGTTTCTAAAGTTTACCATATCTAAACTTTAGTTGCTCACTCTCCTCTTGCCCATAAGCACATCTTTCCTCCCTGTTTCAGTGAGTTGTACCATCTACCTATTTGCTTTCATGGAACACAAAAGAATAATTTCTGACTCTGTCCTTGATTGCCTCATCAATCTAGATACTTGTAGACTCTCTATGGAGTCCACCTCCTTCTTTCAATCATGACTGCTTCTACCTTGGCTTAGGTCCTTATCATTTTCACCTGGAATATCAGATCAGATCAGATGCAGTGACCGCCATCTGACCTCCATGACACTAAATTTGTCTTATTTTTCTTCCACATTATTGCCTAGAATGATATTTTTGAAATGTGTTTCCCTCTGTAATGAGTTAAAATTCTTCACAGTCCCTATAATCTTCATAATAAAGTATTTTTTTTTTTTAGCATGGCATATAGATCTTTATATATTATGGCCTTTTATAACCTCTCCAGCCTCCCCCCAACGCCAATCTTATGTGGTAGCTGTTCTCAACTGATTGAAGTTGGGGGACCCCTGAAGGACATTGTTTGCCTTTTGCCTCCAGACCCTTCTGCAGTGGTTGCCTTGTTTGTCCCACTCCTCCTAGTCCCTAGTCTCTTAGCTTAGAGTTTTTCCAGTCTATTTCACTTACCCTGTTTGGATTTGAATTTTAATGCTCTACTTCTGTGCTCCTGTAGCATTTTGTGCTCACCTACATCGTAGAGTAATCACATTCTTAAAGTATTTGTTTTTCTCTCTCCTTGGAATAAGAGCTTCTTGGAGCCATCGAGAGACTATGCCTATCTTTATATCTCTAGGCTTTTGCATTTGCTATGGGTGAAATTTGTCCCTAAAAGCTGATGTGTTGGAAACTTAATCCCCAATGCAACAGTGTTGAGAGGTGAGACCTTTAGCAGGTGATTAGATCATGAAGGCTCTGCTCTTATGAATGGATAACTGTCCTTACCATGGGAATGGGTTTATTATCATGAAAGCTTATTGTAAAACAAGTTCAGTCCCCTGTTGCTCCTCTCTTTCTCTCTACCTCTCCCTCTCACTCTTACTCTTTTGCCCTTCCACATTCTGCCACGGGATGGGCCCTCGCCTAATGTGAACTCCTTGATCTTGGACTTCCCAGACTTTATAACTGTAAGAAATAAACCTCTGTTCTTTAAAACTTACCCAGTCTCAGGTATTCTGTTATAGCAGCACAAAATGAATGAAGACAGCATCTGGGCGCATAATTAGAAACTGATAAATGTCTGTTGAATGAATGAGTGAATAAAAAGGTTGAATAAATGTCCTCTCTCCTTTGCCTTCTCATGACAACTTAGAATCCATTTCCTCTCAACATGAATTATTTTATTTTATTATTTTAGTGCTCTGCCAATGGATTTATGACCCAGACTGCCAACAACTCTAGCCAAGGTTTTTGTGGCACCATGGGATCAGGAATGAAAAATGGAGGACAGGAAACCATTGAAATGATGAAAGGAGGAAACCAGACCTTGGAATCCTGCCGGGGAGCTGGGCACCATCACACCCTGGACTCCTGCAGGGGAGGACACACGGAGGTGGACAACTGCAGATACACCTACTCGGAGTGGCACAGTTTCACTCAGCCCCGTCTCGGTGAAGTGAGTTTCCTTACGTGTTTTGACTCTAAAATTTAAACTTCTGAATGGAGAAAAGTAGAAAATTCAAATTAACATATATTTTCAGAAACTGCTTTTCCATATTTTTCTGTGGGCCCTCTCTTGCTTGCTCTGTTCATTTTCCTGTGCTCTTTGATTTTGTTACATTATTTAATTTAAAAGAGATTTTATTTCACTTGTCATATTTCACTTAATTTATAAAATCCCATAAATATTGGAGGTTTTTAATATTCTTCACTAACATCTCACTTTTAGTTGTGTATTTACCTGATGAACCCTTTTGATATAGAAGAATGTGAAAGCAATTCTACTTCCTCACAATTACAAACTTTTCAAATGAAATCTGTATTTCTCTGTGAAAACACAAACATTTGAATGCAGTTTTAGGATAAAGATTAAATAGCATGATTTATATATTTTTTATTTTATTGCAAATTGACAAAATATAATCGAATGTGTTTATGGAGCACAAAGTGATATTATGATTTATGTCTGCAATGTAGAATGACTAAATCACGCTTAACATACGCATCACCTCAAATACTTATTTTTTTGTGGTGAGAACATTTGAAATGTACTTTCTTTGCAATTTTGAAATATACAATATACTATTATTAACTATCATCACCATTGCAGGACATGTTTTAAATATACAAAGCACCATGCAAATGTAAAGTGCTTTTATTCTAAGGAAAGCAAGAATGTGAAAGAAAGAAGAAATTAAAATAAGGAATTCTCTGTTCATACCAAAATCCCCTATGAAGCAGAAGCTTTTTTCTTTCTTTTCTTTCTTTTCTTTTCTTTCTTTCTTTTTTTTTTTTTTAAAAAAAGACAGGGTCTTGCTCTGTCGCTGAGGCTGGAGTTCAGTGGTGCAATCTCCGCTCACTGCAGCCTTGACTTCCTGGGCTCAGGTGATCCTCCTATGTTAGCCCCCTGAATAGCTTGGACTACAGGTGTACACCACCACATCTGGCTAAATTTTGCATGTTTTGTGGAGAGGGGGTTTTGCCATGCTGCCCAGTTTGGTCTCCAATTCCCAGTCTCAAGTGATCCACCCACCTTGGCCTCCCAAAGTGCTGGGATTATAGGCATGAGCCACTGGGTCTGGCAAAATCCGCTATGAAGCTTTTAAAATATACGGATGTCTGTGTTCTACTCTAAAAGATTCCTATTTAATGAATTTGGGCTTTCTTGTTTGTTTTGTTTTTGTTTTACATTTCTGAGATGATTCAAATGTGCAGCTAGATAGAAAGCCACTGGATTAGACACTCTTCGGAACTAAAGTTTTACCTCTTTTATCAGAGGACACCAGTGCCATTGCAGGACAAACAGTGGACTTTTCATCCTTGGATGGAATGCAAATGGGTGATACTCTGGTATAAGGCTGTAGGTTATGTATCCATAGCATTTTGGAGGGTCAAATTCAAGTGCTAATTCTTTTTCTACTTCTAGTCAATATTCATGTAAGATCAGGTTGAGATGGAGTGAAGCTTAAGACATAGTCTTAGGAGGGTTCCTCAATTGCACACCAGGTAATGGGAGGTAAGGCTAACAATGTCATGAAGAAAGAACGTAAGTCTTGCCAATGGGCTCCACACAGGCAAGGAGTGGGCACCCAGGTGAGGAAAAGGAGGAGACATGGCAGTTGATGAGTTGGCAGACAGGCCAGTGGCAGACAGGGTAGATGTGGCTGAATGCATGGCGTCTTTATTACAAAAGCCCCATTTTTGCAATATGGGTTCTGTTCATTCTTTTCAATTTCATTGAACTTTTCGGTGCATATATATATTTTGCCATGTTTTGGGTTTCTTGGACACTTGATTCTGAAGTTAAATTGGTAAATCCTACCTACTTTATAACTGCATATAATAGTAATTCTAGTTAAAATATATTGTACATTTAATGTGTGCTGGGCATAATATGTGTATTATGCATTATGATTTTGTCATTAATTTCTAAAATAATCTCTTTAGGTGGTCACTGAGATTAAAGGATATTTGGTTACTTGTCCAAAATCATATAGCTAGTTGGTAAAGCCAGAGCTTTGACTCACAACCAAGACTGTTTGACATCCAATCTCAAACTCCCAACAGTATGACTATTGTCTCTATTTTTTGGACTAACCTGACCTCTATGTGTAAAATTTAGGGATAAGCGTTTATTGATAACTTGAATGTACTTAAATATAACACTTGTATACATAATTTTTTACTTATATGGATTATTAGAAATGTAAACTATACTGACTTTATGGTATGGTTGTGATATAGACCAATCATGTGCATTTTTTGTGTGTAGGAATCCATTAGAGGACACACTGGTTAAAAATTAAACATAAAAGGTAAATAAAAATAAATTTTACGTTCATATATTTAAGTTGTTTAAAACTATAATACAATTCATTTTTTAAAAAATTTTACAGAAGTTGCATCGATGTAATCAGAATGAAGACCACGTGCCATCCCAAGATTATGTCCTTACTTATAACTACGAGGGAAGAGGATCTCCAGCTGGTTCTGTGGGCTGCTGCAGTGAAAAACAGGAAGAAGACAACCTTGACTTTTTAAATAATTTGGAACCCAAATTTATTACATTAGCAGAAGCATGCACAAAGAGATAATGTCACAGTGCTACAATTAGGTCTTTGCCAGACATTCTGGAGGTTTCCAAAAATGATATTGTAAAGTTCAATTTCAACATGTATGTATATGATGACTTTTTTCCTCAATTTTGAATTACGCTACTCACCAATTTATATTTTTTAAGCAAGTTGTTGCTTATCTTTTCCAAAAAGTGAAAAATGTTAAAACAGACAACTAGTAAATCTCAAGCTGCAGCACTGGAATTAAGGAATTAAGCATCTGCTCTGTTATTTTTTTTTTTTTTTACAGATATTTTAGTAATAAATATGTTGGATAAATATTAGTCCAACAACAGCTAAGTTATGTTAATATCACATTATTTTATATTCACTTTGAGTGATAGTTTAAAAAATAAACAAGAAATATTGAGTATTACTATGTGAAGAAAAATTTGGAAAAGAAACACTGAAGACTGAATTAACTTTAAAATGTTGCAGCTCATAAAGAATAGGGACTCACCCCTACTGCACTACCAAATTCATTTGACTCTGGAGGCAAAATTTGTTGAAGTGCCCCATGAAGTAACAATTTTCCATAGGAATATAGTTGGAAAAAAATGTGTGTACATGTATTATTATTAATCAATGCAACATTTAACATGAAATTAAGACAAAGAGGAAAATTGTAAAAACTTGACATGAGGCTGGGGTATAGTTTGTCCTACAATAGAAAAAAGAGAGAGCTTCCTAGGCCTAGCTCTTAAATGTTGCATTATAACTGAGTCTATCAGGAAATAGTTCCTGTCCAATTTGTGTAATTTGTTTAAAACTGTAAACAAATTAAACTTTTCTGGTTTCTGTGGAAAGGAAAGAGAGAACCCGATGGAACAGTAGGTTTGCTTTGCAGTCTGTTTCAAGATTTCTGTATCCACAAGTTAGTAGCAAACTTGGGAATACTCGCTGTAGCTAGGGTTCCCTGTTTTTTGGTAGCAAGGGTCCAGAGATGAGGTGTTTTTTTGGGGAGCTAATAACAAAAACATTTTAAAACTTACCTTTACTGAAGTTAAATCCTCTATTGCTGTTTCTGTTCTCTCTTATATTGACCAACATTTTTAAATTTAGAACCAAATAACCATGTCCTCCCAGAGTATAGAGGCTAGAGGGAGCTGAGGGGCGGATCTCACTGAAAGCACCCCAGGGAGATTGAGTGTCCTTAGGCCTAAGCCCCACAAACTTGACACCTGGTCTGGGCCTGAGAGCTACAAAATTTCATTTTTCTCCTTACTGCCCTTCTTCTGAGTGGTATTGGCGGGAATCAAGGAAAGCCAGGCCTCGTGGGCCCCCTTCTTTCAGCTTTCTGCTAACATTGTCAGCAACACCTCCAGCAGAGATTCCCTTAAGTGACAAATACTCCAGGTTTTCCACCATCCTTCAGTGTGAATTAATTTTTAATCAGTTTGCTTTCTCCAGAGAAATTTTAAAATAATAGAAGAGATAGAAACTTTGAATGTATAAAAGAAAAAGATCAAGTTGTCATTTTAGAACAGAGGGAACTTTAGGAGAAAGCAGCCTAAGTAAGGCATTTGGAAGTCAGAGGGCAACACGAAGACGCAGGCCTTCCAGGGCAAGGAGAGGACACGAGGACTATGGGTGAGAGTAAAGGCAACGTCATCTGCTTCCTACTTTTTCCTAGGCTTGCCACTGCCTTTTCCTTTCTCAGGCCAATGGCAACTGCCATTTGAGCCTGCTGAGGGATCAGCCAACCTCTTCTCTATGGCTCACCTTATTTGGAGTGAGAAATCCAGGAGACAGAGCTGACTGAATGATGAGTCTGAAGGCATTTGCAGGATGAGCCTGAACTGGTTGTGCAGAACACACAAGGCATTCATGGGAATTGCTGTATTCCTTCTGTAGCCCTCCCTCTGGGCACTAAGAAGGTCTATGAATTAAATGGGTATCTACAATTCTGATTTATTCCTACATCTTTTGTTTTCTAATTTGACCCTGAAATATATGTGTTTTAGATTTACACTTTTTATTTTCTTTTTTTTTTTTTTTTTTTTTTTTTTGAGACAGAGTCTCGCTCTGTCGCCCAGGCTGGAGTGCAGTGGCGCTATCTCGGCTCACTGCAAACTCCCCCTCCGGGTTCACACCATTCTCCTGCCTCAGTCTCCCAAGTAGCTGGGACTACAGGCGCCCGCCACCACACCCGGCTAATTTTTTGTATTTTTAGTACAGACGGGGCTTCACTGTGTTAGCCAGGATGGTCTCGATCTCCTGAGCTCGTGATCCGCCCGCCTCGGCCTCCCAAAGTGCTGGGATTACA
>NW_016819032.1:1148228-1161914 GCF_001698545.2 Rhinopithecus bieti
TGTCGCCCAGGCTGGAGTGCAGTGGCGCTATCTCGGCTCACTGCAAACTCCCCTCCGGGTTCACACCATTCTCCTGCCTCAGTCTCCCAAGTAGCTGGGACTACAGGCGCCCGCCACCACACCCGGCTAATTTTTTGTATTTTAGTACAGACGGGGCTTCACTGTGTTAGCCAGGATGGTCTCGATCTCCTGAGCTCGTGATCCGCCCGCCTCGGCCTCCCAAAGTGCTGGGATTACAGGCGTGAGCCGCCGCGCTTGGCCTTATTTTCCGTTTAAAGTCTTCTTATTTTAATGTAATCATTCTGAACATGTGTGAAAGTTGATCATACGAATTGGATCAATCTTGAAATACTCAACCAAAAGACAGTAGAGAAGCCAGGGGGAGAAAACTCAGGGCACAAAATATTGCTCTGAGAATGAAATTCTCTGCAAGCCTCGTTGATGAAATTGTCTACTGTAACCAGAAGCCAGTTATATTATCTAATGGCTACTGAAACACCCACTGTGGTTTGCGCACTCCCTCACTCGCCAATCAAAACGTGCCACCTCCCCAAGACCTTACTAGTGCCGACAAACTTTCTCAAAGAGCAACCAGTATAACTTCCCTGTTTATAAAACCTCTAACCTTCTCTTTGTTCTTTGAACATGCTGAAAACCACCTGGTCTGCATGTATGCCCTAATTTGCAATTCTTTCATCTCAAATGAAAATTTAATTCAGGGATTCATTTCTATGTTTTATTTGACTTTCCCATATGTAGTATTATTATTTTCTTATATGTGTAAGGTGAAATTTATGGTATTTGAGTGTGCAAGAAAATATATTTTAAAGCTTTCATTTCTCCTCCAGGGAATGATTTGGAATCTTTATGTAAATGTACAGATTGTTTTTTTCTTGTTTTTATAAGGAAGCAGCTGTCTAAAATGCAGTGGGGTTTGTTTTGCAATGTTTTAAACAGAGCTTTAATATTGCTGTTAAAAGAAGTTCCTTTGCTTTTAAAGAAACTTGGCTGCTTAAAATAAGCAGAAATTGGATGTGTAAAGTAATATTTACAGATATGGCGGGATGTAATAAAACAACATTAACTTGGCTTCTTGTTTTTGCTGTATTTAGAGATTAAATAATTCTAAGATGATCACATTGCAAACTTGTGCTTATGGCTGGCATGGAAATAGAAATTCTCAATTATGTCTTTGTTGTACTAATGGGGAATATTTTGGACAATGGGTCATTATCAAATTGTCGGCATCATTAATATATATTGTAATGTTGGGAAGAGATCACTATTTTGAAGCACAACTTTACAAATGAGTATCTATGTATGCATATGTATAATACGTTTTGATTGGGTATTAAAAGTATTAGAAGGTGGTTATAATTGCAGAGTATTCCATGAATTCCAGAGTATTCCATGAATATAATTGCAGAGAATTCCATGTCAGTACACTGACACAGGGGTTTTACTTTGAGGAGCAGTGTAGTCAAGGGAAAACATGAGTTAAAAAGAAAAGCAGGCAATATTGCGGTCTTGATTCTGCCACTTACAGGATAGATAACGCCTGAACTTTAATCACAAGATGATCCAACCAATAAGGTGCTCTGTGCTTCACAGTGAATCTTTTCCCAGTGCAGGAGTGTGCTCCCCCACAAGCGTAAGACTGATCATTTCAAAAATGTATTACTTATATCAAAAGCCTTAAATTTTAATATAGGTTGAACCAAAATTTCAATTCCAGTAGCTTCTATTGTAACCATTATTTTTGTGTATGGCTTCAAGAATGCTCATTGGATTTTTGTTTGTAATAGCAAAATACTGGATAAATTTCATGTGTCCCTCAGTATTGATTTGGTTGAATATTGGGTCATAATGGTTGAGAAGCATGGACGCTAGAGCCAGAATGCTTGGATATGAATCCTGGATCTGTCACTTACTTTCTGTGTGACCTCTGAAAGGCTACTTATTTCTTCTCTTAGCTTTCTCATTAAAATCAATGAACAATGCCAGCTTCATGGGGTCGTTGGATGATTAAATTAGTTAATATACTTAAAGTACATAGAACCCTGCCTGCACATAGTGAAATAATTACTAAAAAGTGTGAGGTCGTTGGTAAAATTATGTAGTTGGATATACTATCAAACAATATCTAATCTCTTTTTAGGGAAATAAAGTTTGTGCATATATATACATATACATATATATATACACACACACATACACACACATATATATGTGTGTGTATGTGTGTGTGTATATATATATATAAAATCCCAAAACATGATTTCCAGACAATGGAATTGATAATTTATTCTTTCTGTATTGATTTTTTCACAATGAACACTGATAACACTTATTTTATTTTAAGTTCCAGGATACATGTGCAGGATGTGCAGGTTTGTTAGATAGGTAAACGTGTCCCATGGTGGTTTGCTGCACCTATCAACCCAATAGCATTTTTAATTTAAGAAAAAGGTTAATACCAGACTAGACAGTTTCTTGTGGCTCTTATACTATTTAGAATTAGGCTCAGTTTCATGGACAGAAACATTAAATGATTTTCAGAATATGTTCACAGGCTTCTCTATCTGACAAATTATTTTGATTGCAAAGGTTTGAATCTCAGAACCTTCTTTTCCCTTTACTTAAAAAAAGTGATAAAATTAATAAAACATGGTTATGAGTGGTTAAAATTCATCATTTTCACCATTTTAAAGTGTATAATTCAGTGACATTTGAAATGTTGTGCAACTGTTACCACTATCTAGTTCTGGAACATTTTCACCACCCCAAGAGGAAACCTTTTAAGCCGTCATTCCCCTCTTCCCCTCCCTGTATTGTTCCCTGGCAGTCACTAATCTCTTTTGTGTCTCTATGGATTTGCCTATTCTGGACATTCATATAAATGAAATCATACATATGTGGCTTTGTGTGTCTGGCTTCTTTCACTGAAATGGGGCCTTTTCATGCATCTCTTTACTTGGGAATGAAATCCTAGAGTATCTTAAAGGACTTGTTCAGGCTTTCCTCAGGGACAAATATGATTATCAATCTTCTCTCAAATTCAAAATGCATATTTTTAAAAGGAACGTCAAATGAGATAAAGCAAAAATCAATCTGACAATAAGTATAACAGCATGTACAAATACTTGTTATTTGTGCAAGTATATCTTCTTGGCAAAAATTTTCAGCTATAAAGATTGGTTAGCATAAATGGTCCCAAAGAAAACTGACAATGCAAATACTATAAATGGTTTAATTTTATATAAGGGGCCAATCAATCAAATGATTCAATTTTTATTGTAAAATACAAGCAGAAAATAATTCCTATTCAAATAATTTTAATGAAATAATTTAAAAAATTAGTTTAACTTTGCTTTGGAAAAATTAAAATTGTTAATTTTATTTAAGCTTAAAATACCTTATGGATAAAAATTTATAAATCCAGGCATAATTCTAATTATGGTATCTATACTCAAAAGGGTAAAACCTTCTAAAAAGTTGAAACTTGAGTTGAAAATCTGCTGTTGTTCAGATCTGAACTATCTAAATGGATCCATCTTTCTGTCAACCTGCTCTATACGTTAGTCAGCATGCTGTCTAAAATAGAATCCATTCTGGAGGGTAATGTCTGCTGAAAATAACATGCTACATTCCTGTGCCAGAACGCGTTCTGTGTAACACCACTGAACATCTTTAGGGAGTCCTTGCCTAGACTTTCTACATTCATGACTGAGAGTGGCTTGCACTAAAATACTAGCCTCTGCTCTAAAATAAATTCACCAAAAAAGTAGCAGCATCAAATCTACTTAGAAATGATCACATTTGCCGCTATATAAGATAATCTTTCTCCCAGACTGTGCTTTACTGAGTCTCAAGAGCTCCCCCCAATCCCCCCGCCCCAGCAGCTTCTGTCCCTGTCTGTTGGCTGCCCAACATTTTACCTTCCAGAGAACAGAGAGACCACAGGATTTAGTATGGGCAATGGGGTAGACCTGGGAAGATGGGGAAGAAATTAGTTTTCTCCTGAAAAGCATGAGATTGTAATACACACAAATATTCTGTAATACTTTTTCTTTTCCTTTCCTGGTGTTTGATTTGTTCTTATTGCCCAGCTCCCATCCCATTTAAGCAACTTTTCCTCTCAGTGTTTGTTAGCTACTATGTAAGTAAACCATAAAATTAACGTGGAAATTCCTGGTCTGAAGCTCCCAGGTGACCCTGACCAGAGTAAGTGCTGCCTCAGTGACCACTGTGTAAGTTTATGACCAAACACCAGATGCTGTCCTTACCCAGAACTCTTATTACCCCATAAGAGTAGGCAAAATTTACACTCAGTCTCAGAAACTTCGGGGTGAAAATAAAATCCCAAAAGACTGAGATTTATCTCTACTACTTTGATTCAATTAGGACTCTAAATAGAAATCAACCAATAGAAAAATTAAAGAAGCTAAATTTCTGAAACGTAGGAGAAGTGAACTGAGATTCTTACCTACTAGTCAAACAAGAGAACAACTGGAAATTAATGACAGAGAGGCAGAAACATTTCCTTTCAAGATAAACTGGTTTGCACTTTTCTTTTTTTTTTTTTTGGACGGGGGTGGGTTACGTAAGTTCCACGTGAGTCCTCCAGGTGGGAGAGCCTTGTTGTTCTGCCTTTGCCTCTGGGCACCAGTGTGCATGGCTCCTTTTCAAGTTTCTACAGGAAAGTGGGGGACACACCCTTCAGTGACTCAGACCTCTCCCATGCCCATGAACAAACAGGAACAGACACATGGGGCTGGACAGACACATTGACAGTGCCAGGACCATTGTTACTAAAGATGACTTCAAAGAGAAAAGGATCTTCAGAAACCAATTTGAAGAAAGCTACAGCTGCAACTTACCCGTTCAAGAATATGTCTCTGCCTCCCATGCACAATGCAACCATAGTGGGAGGAACATACGCACTGTGAACACTATAATCCAGTGTTTTTTTATTGGTTCAAACTAATAGATGCAATATGATTCCACAAGGAATCTGAGTATTTTGCTACTGAATTCTCATGTAATTTATATTGATTTTATTGTTTTATTTTCCAGATACCTTAAGGTAAATGTGTGTTGTGCAATACAAATGTATAATTTATTTTATTAAAGGATAGATTTTAGTTTTAGCCTTAATAGATTCACTCCCTGTACATATGTAATCTGATTCTACATAAATTGCATTACCCATTATAGAATTGTGTTGTGACATTAAAATTATGGCTCATAGACTTTTCAAGTTTCTGTGACATAATGTGATGTGTTCCAAGCTAAAGAAGAATTTCACAGAAATTTCTAATACGTTGAGATCTCTCAGTTTTTTTTTTTTTTTTTAATGTGAATCATCACAGACACCTTAAAGCAGATATATATTATATAAGTTTATTTGGGGAAAGATAAAAAAAAGTCTTAAGCATATAAGGCATAGAAAGAGAAAACAAAAGTAGAGAAGAAAGAAGTGACATGAATTTTCTTAGAATCATATTGGTTTAGTCACATTTTTATTCTGTGGTTCTACCTTAGTGAAGCAGGATATCTCTGATTCACAAAGCGATGTCTCAGAGGAGTGTAACATGAATACCTTTCTCAGTGTAACCTTGAAATGCTGTACTCTTCAAAAGAAAGCTAGTCACCTCATGCTCTTGATCCAGAAAGATCACATATAATTTAGAAGGAATTAGATTTTATTTATGTATTAACTTAGACTACAAATCACATTATCAATCACAAATTCCGATGTAGAAAATATGCCTTTATTTTTTCATAACTTTTGTCTTTATCTTGACATCCTCCTCATTTAGGCAGGTGGCAAGAGTGAAATAGAAACACAATTTTATTAGGTTAAAATTAGGATTCTCCTCATTCTTCTATCCACAGATTGTGTCTGAATTTCAAGGATTATATGCCCCTTCAACTAATTGGAAATCAGAGTGAAGGATTTCTGCTCTTGAGATCTTCAGATGGAGGACTTATCACATTTTTTAAAATACTATTTTATACTAGTACTTCAAAAGTTGTAATTTTGAATCTAACCAATCTTTCTCACCAGATTTTCCTGGTAATCTAATTAAACAAATTATGTCAGTGATCTAGAGTAATTTCCTATCTCCAGTCTATACATCAACATGCATACCAAACATATTAACAACAGAATCAGATTATTGTCTTGATAGATGAGGACAAGGCAACAAAAGAACAATGATCAAAAGAGAACAACACATAAACACACAGGCACACACACACACGCACACACAGAGACACATGCATACATGTGCACACACACACGCACACACAGACACACACAGACACATACACACACAGATGCACACATACAGATGCACACATGCACACAGACATGCACACACACACAGACACATGCATACATGCACACACACACACGCACACATGCGCACACACACACAAAATATAAACTTCAAGTGTGCGTGCAAGTTATGTTTTAAACAGATACAATAACTGTTTGGCTCATCATGAGAAAAATGTCTAGCTTTCCAAGTGACCTGGGTAAGCGACTTAGTTTCTCTGAGTTTCAGTTGGTTGTCTAAAACAGGGCTCTTCGTTCAATTGCTCAGTTATTCAGTTATTCAGGCATTCAAACTTTGACAAATATTTCTTGGTGAACTATCACATGCCAAGCACACACAGTTCTAGAGGCTAAACATGTAGCAGTGAATAAAATGGTCAAAATCTGTGTTCTCTTGTCGAATGCATCCCAGAAACAAAGGGGAGACAGGTAATAAACAAATATACAAATACATGTATAATATATCATGTAGCAATAAATAACATGAAGAAAAATAAAGCAGAGTGAGGGGCATAGAGAACAATGGCAGGTTTTTATTTTATTAGGAATGGTTGAAGGATGCCCTTATGAAAAGAAAAGGTGGCATTTGAGTAGAGACCTGAAAGAAGTGAAAGGAAGTGAGGGAGCAAGCCTTGTGGGCATGGGGTAAAAATGGGCAGAGAACTTCTGGGGAAAGGAAACAGCTAACTCAAGGGCCCTGAGGTGCTATTTTGCTTGATATGTTCAATAAAGTGGATGCAGCTGAACTTGATTGAGAGCGAGGAAGAGTGAGAGGAGATGACAAGGAGGCAATAGGGGAAGCCAGGGTCTGTAGGGTCATTAACTATGATAGCAGATGGGAGGCCAGGCATGGTGGCTCACATATAATCCTAGCGCTTTGGAAGGCTGAGATGATAGGATTGCTTGAGATCAGGAGTTCAAGACCAGTCTGGGCAACATAGTGAGACCTCATCTCTACAAAAAATTGAATACATTAGCTGGTGTGGTGGCACATGCCTGTAGGCCCAGTTACTTGGGAGGCTGAGGCAGGAGGATCACTTGAGTTGGAGTTGGAGGCTGCAGTGAGCTATGATTGTGTTACTGCACTCCAGCCTGGGTGACAGAGTGAGATCTTGTCTCAAAACAGACAAATAAAATTTAAAAAGTAATAATGATATGGGATCTCACTTCAAGTAAGATGTATTGGATGGTTTTGAGCAGAGGAGAGACATGAGCTATAATAGTTTCTGTACCATAGGTTAAATGTTAGTACACATGTTTTCTTGTTTTTTCCTTTCTCTTCCTTTTCATCTTCTTTCTTTGCCTTCTCTTCTTTTTAAAACATTCTTTTTTTTTTTTTTTGAGATGGAGTCTCATTCTGTCACCCAATCTGGAGTGAAGCGGTGTGATCTCGGCTCACTGTAACCTCCATCTCCCAGGTTCACGTGATTCTCCTGCCTCAGCCTCCCAAGCAGGTAGGATTACAGGCGCACACCACACCTGGGTAATTTTCGTATTTGTATTTTTAGTAGAGACAGGATTTCACCGTGTTGACCAGGCTGGTCTCAAACTCCAGTCTGTTATTGGGATTACAGGCATGAACCACCATGCCCGTCCCATTCTTCAATTTATATGAAATGTTTCACAAAGTTTGCATGTTATCCCTGTGCAGGGGTCATGCTAATCTCTGTGTCATTGATGTAAAATTTTAGTATACGTGTTGCAGAAGCCAACACTCTTTTTATTTTCTTCCCCCACCATCCACCTCCCTCCACCTTCTCCTTCCTCCTTCTTTTGTGTTACTTTTTCTGCTTCATTGTTCTAACCCACAGTTAGAACTGAGTTTGCATCCTGGCTTTGCCACTTGCCAGATGCCTTATTTGCATGTCATAGTGGAGGCCCTATGTGAGTGACTCTGGAATATCACAGGGAATATATAAAAAGACATGAACCAGCAAGTGTTCTTGAGAACCTAAGCTGCCAGGATCAACATTTGGCATCTTGTTCTAACAATGGGACTCTAACTTGCCTTCTAACATATCTTCACAGCAATGAGCCTGATCTGATTTCAGATCTGATGTCTTCCCTCCAGCCAACTTACATTACCTTTGAATGTTTTGACTCCACCTCAAGTCAATCCGCTCTTGTTACAATGCTTGGAAAATATCCCCTTCATACAGAGCCCACATAGCCTTCCAAACCTTATGCCATCTTTTGGTCCCTCAGTCTAGGTTTCCTTTTGATCTTTGCACCAACAGTTCTACAATTTTTACACGGTGGTAAGAAAGGCAAAAGATATAAATATTTAGGCTCCAAGGAGCCTGTGAAACAAATATATGGATCAATCTTCCTTATGATTAAGCAGATTAAAACAAAGTTCTCAAGGTGATTAAATTTGGAAATTTGTGTAACTTTTATAATAAAAATCATATCAATTGTGTCTACTGACATTCTCTATGAATAGACTTAAGGTCACTTGACAAATTGTTTTACTAGGGAGTTAATTCTACCCCTGAGTTTATGTATGTGTCTAAGTAACATATTTTAGATACTTTTTGGAAGGAGTCAAACATGACTAATGTATGATATGGTAATTATTGATCCATTTATTATTAATTACTTCAGCTGTACCTTAATTCATAGTTAATACACTGTTTTATTTTCTTTGCTTTTCCCTTCTTCATTTAAAACCAGATGCTTTATTTTACACACCATAAAAGCTCAGTGCAATTTAGGTGTGGTGGGTAGATAATTGTAAGTGCTTTCTTCCTGCTGCTTTTACACAAATTGGCCAGGTGGTGGCTCACGTCTGTAATCCCAGCACTTTGGGAGGCAGAGGTGGGTGGATCAGTTGAGGTCAGGAGTTCGAGACCAGGCTGTCCAGCATGGTGAAACCCCATCTCTACTAAAAATACAAAAACATTAGCCGAGCATGGTGGCGCACGCCTGTAGTCCCAGCTACCTGGGAGGCTGAGCCAGGAGAATGGCTTGAAACTGGGAGGTGTAGGTTGCAGTGAGCCAAGATCACGCTATTACGCTCCAGCCTGGGCGACAGCAAGGATCCATCTCAAAAAAATAAATAAATAAAATATAAATAAATAAATAAATAAATAAATAAATAAATAAATGTACTTGAGATAATTTCCGTGATAAAATTTATTTATTTTCCATACCTTGTCAATACTAGGCGAAAAATCCCAGTTTGGGATTATGGCCTTTTTTTTTTTTTTTAATTCTGTTAAAATTCTGTAAAGTTGATGAGGTTAAGATTTCAGGATAGAGACTGATCTAAACGACTTTTTGAAAAATACATAATATTGTTAAAATGGCAATAAACCCTAGACTGATTTCAGATTCAACACAATTCCTATCAGAATCCTAGCTGGTTTCTTTGTAGAATTTGACAAACTGATACTAAAATTGATAAGGAAACTCAAGGGACTTACAATAGCCAAACCAAACAAAAAAGAAGAACAAATTTGGAAGATCACACTTTCTGACTGCGAAACTTACTCTAATGCTTTTTTCACTTGTGGATATTCAAGTAATGTTAGGTGGTGGTAAAATTAGCCTATTACCTCTTCTCTCTCTCTCGTTTTTTACATCTCTTCACTACACAATTTTAGTCAATAGTATTGTCTTTCATAGTGTTTACCTCTGTACTTTTAAATATGCTGAGACTTCTGTTACTTGAATTGCCCTCTTTACACGATATATTAAATATTTTGAGTCTCAGCTACTATAGATAAGGGAATTGGAATGTATGTTTTATTTTCCTCCTATTTCCCTTTTTCACTTCCATGTTTTAAAACAGATTTGTAATTTTCCTTTAGCTCTTTGGGCACATTTAAGACAGTTGTTTTAAATTTTTTTATCTGGTAAGTGTGCTGTCTAGGCTTCCTCCCAGCCAGTTTACGTCAATTTATTTTGTTCCTTTGAATGAGTCATGTTTTCCTGTTCCTTATTTACCCTGTGATTATTTTGTTGTTGTTGCAAATTGGGCATTTCGTTATTATAATGTAGTAACTCTGAAAATCAGATTTTCCTCATTCTTCAAGACTTTCTATTTTTTTAATTGTTAAAATCTTCAGTAATCCATCTGTTTTGAGACTTTTTAAACTATGCAGCAATTATTCTTGTTATATGGACTCATTGAAGCCTCTGTTCCTCTAGCTCATGTTCAGCAAGTGCTTTGAAAGAGATTTCCTTGAATGCCAGGAGTTGAAATAGACAAATAAACAAAAACGTCCCCCTGCCACACACACACACACATACAGACACACACACAGGACTGAAAAGAAAGAACAACTACCTCTCCCAGTCTACGCAAACTTACTTCACGCAGGCGCAGCCATTCATCGGTCATCAAACTTACTTCACGCAGGCTCAGGCCTCGCTCTGAGCCTAGGCCTCACCTTGAGGAGAAAGCTTAAGGTCTTCTCAGGACATTTCTGAGCATGAATCTTGGCTGGACATGCACTTGTGACTCTCTAAAATCCCCTATGTATGTAAGCAGTTGCTTTTCAATGTCCTAATTTCCCAGAGTCTTACCCCAGCTTCTCCTCTGGGCCTTAGATGGTCTATTGTGCGTGATCTCTTATCCCAGGCATGTGTGGGTTTGTAGTTCCTTATAGCTTTTATGAGGATCTCTTTCTTTGCCTGTATTCCAAATTATGACAGAGACTAGTGCATCAGTTCTTCAAATAACCTCCAACCAGATTAGAACAGATATGCCCAGTAGTTTGCAAATAAGGCATGTTCTGCTCCCTCAATTTGAGGATGAGAGGAACTAGAAACTGAGTTGCTTTTTCCATGACCAAGATTACCACTGGGCCAGGGACGGAGTGGAGAAAGTAAAATCACCACAAAAGGTCTCCTACTGTTTTGGAGATGTCTTATTGATTTGGTGTTTGCTTGGTTGCTGTAAACCTTTGTTTTCCGAGCTCATTCAAAGTTGTTTAAGATCATTTCAGGGTGTTTTGTTGTTGTTGTTGTTATTCAACGTTTCTTTGGAGGAAAAGCATTTGGAACTTTTTAGTCTGCCATTCTGCTGATGTTGGATTCTACAGAATTCTTAACTTTCCAAATAATTCCATTTGTTTTCATGTCTATATGCATTTTCTGGTATTTTATGTGTAAAAAGATGCGATCGGAATAAAATAATCAAAGAATGCATTGTTCATTGTCTAGAAGTTTAGCTTTATTCCCCACTGAGCCATGCGTAGAATGTTAAATCCTAATGACTCTGGCTCAATGATAACATTTGTCTGTGGAAATCATTTATAAAGTATTTCCTGATTTTGGTAATTGTTATATAAAACAGCTTACATTGCTGTGCTTGATTTCCCTGTAGAGTTGGTAAATATACTTTAAATATTTTATATATACTTCAAATATCACTTATATTTATTTCAAGTCATAAAATTATTTGCTTTCATTTACAAATATATATATATCTGTTGGCTTTTAAAAACATATTTTAAAATACCTAGTAGTGTTGACTTTATGTTTAAAATCCTTTTTTATGTTTTAAAGGAATTCTTGTATTTTTTCTTTTAGAAGAAATGACACTCTTTTTCTGAGAAACTATAATGTGTGGACATAGGAACTGTCTTTGTGAAGGTAATTTTCAAAATCATGTTGACTTAATCAACTCAATTAATGTTGTAATTATGAAATATCCTTACAAGTAGGCTTTAAAGTTGGTTTTGCTTCCAATTACATTTTCAATTAACTAAGAAGTGCTTTATGGATAAAAATGTGTCCAAATAAGACCTTTGAGAATAAAGGGGTCATTTTGGAGAATGTCAACCAAGCACTTTCAAAGGATTATTTTAATAATGACACAAGGGTAAACATTAGAGAGAGGTGAGCCGCTCTATGGTGTTGACTGCCCATAGGAGTATGCTAGAATGTCAATGCCCAGCTGAGTCAATAACCACTTAATATCATGATAAATCTTTCTACATGTATCTTTTATAAAAAACAGGAACATAAAAATGTATAACAAGATAATCATAATGTTCCTGTTTTTTAAAAGGTATAAGGAGATAATCATTACATTTCTGTTTTTTAAAAAAGATATTATTATAATAAAAATGATATATACTTATTATTAAAAATGTAAACATTGAAAGCAAGTGTAAATAACAAAACATGTATCCTCCCCAAGTTCCACCAATCTGAACTATCCCAGTTGGGGATCCTTTGCATTCTTGTGGTAGCAAAGTTTCATCCTCCACTCAGCCTAGTGCCTTGAAAGATGAAAAGCTATTTATGATCTTCCTACCTAAGCTGAGGTCTCAAGGTGAACCTTGAAAACTTCTGCTTCCAGCAGTTTCCTACTCTCGGTGGTTTTATCTTTGTAATTTTCCTCACAGCAGCTGTCAGCTTATCTCAGAATTGAAGGCTATTGGTAGGAATATTCACGATTTAAAAAATAATTTCTATTCTTTCCTCAGTACTCTCTCTTTGAGGTGGGATGGAGGTCAGAAGCTGTGCTACATATAAAACCACAAGACTTTGTTTATTTATTTTGGTGTTTGTTTCTTTTCAAAGTTTGGGGGGGGAGGTTGCACACGACCAGGCTTCATTTCTTGTTTGATTGCAACTGGTAAATTTATTTTAACTGGTTTTATTCTACATTATGATGAATTCAGCTTGAGATAAAACCATTATAGATTTATCTAGATGCGTACATATTAGGCTGTTATACTCTAGCTTTGTGTATCAACATCAAAAATCTGGGTGATAAAAGTAAAAGCTAATCTTTTAACTCTTACCTTAACTACATATATTTTATTGATATCATGTCAAGAATTCGTATGTTTTCAATACTAGACATTAAGAATTATCTGTCTTCAGTTCATGAAAACAGTGGTAGTATTAAAAAAATTACCCCAGATAATTTTTAAAATATATCAAGGATGAATTATACACTTACTTAGCACCTACTTAGTCTTTTATTTCTTTTTCTTCTTACTTACTGTCTGTAATTTATATACAGATATTCTAGCTGGAGAAAATAATGACAAAAATCTTAATGTTACAACAACGTTTCTATATAATAAATATTTTCTTCCAAAATTAATTGCAAATTTAGACAGGATTTGTTTCCATTAGAGAATACCAAAGAAAATGTTTAAAAAACATTAATATACATAATTGTAAATATTTTAAAACTGTACTTAAGATTTTTTTGTGTAATGCAGGAGTTTTCTTTTCCATGAAATTATGGATTTTTAATTTCTGTGTGAGAATAGTGAAGAGGGAAAGAATGTCGAGACATTCTTTCCATATTAATGAGTAGTGAATCATTATATGACTTGGATTTTTTTTTTTTTTTTTTTTTTTTTTTTTTTTTT
>NW_016819032.1:1162135-1223952 GCF_001698545.2 Rhinopithecus bieti
GCTATTCCAAAAAAAAAAAAAAAAAAAAAAAAAAAAAAAAGAAAAGGCGCCATACCTGAAGGCAAGGGAAATGGCAGACAAATATCCTAAAAAATGATTCTGTAAACCAAAACTGTAGTAAAAAATTTATTAAGTAACCTAATACAGATAGAAATCAAAATAAACTAGGCAAAATTCTTACCTAGAAAGAAAAAAGTCTGTGTCAGAATTTGGAGAAAGGAAAGAAAAACCAGAGCTCTAGAAGCAAAAGCATTCAAGCGAACAGCATTCAAACTAAGGATTTAGATTATTTTATATCATGGTGGAATTTACTGGAGAAAAGGAAGGTTTTACTGAGTCACCAAGGAAAGACATTTATCAAGAGAGGCAAAATGACAAAAATACGAGAAAACGAGAGGTAATACTAACTATAATTTAAAATAGGATGATTATCCGGAACCTCAAAATAGGAACTGTGTACTTATTTGTTGATGTGGTTGTGTCTACTTGAATCAGAAAACAAGGTGAGGAGGAACAGGTGCAGTGGTCATAAAATCCAAGTTTGGAAAAAGTATGGAATCCAGTGGCAAGACCTTATTCAGTGTGGATAAGAAAAGGAAGCAAATTAATCTAGTTGACAAATCAGATGAGGATGCTGCATCCTATTTGTGATACTGATTGCAAGTGCTTCTTCAATTTGTGTCTCAGCTGCTGAAGGACAAGATATGTATCTCTATATTGGACCAGTTCCCTCTTCTCCAGGTCACATTGATTTTCTGTCCTTCTTGTAAATTTGCTGAAGGCAAAAGTAACAATTGCAACCATCTGTAATTTAAACAAAATGTGACTTTAAAAAGACTTAACCTAAAGTTAGCAGGAATGGATCTCTGTGTGTCATCACAGTCACATTTTATACTCCTTTGTCTTGCTATTTGCTATATGGAAATTAATGATCCAGCATCTTCTCTAGGACTGCAACTAGAAAAAGGAGGTGAGAAGCTGGTACAGTGATGGTGAAGGGACATGTGGCCACACAGTTCTTCGTCTGGTCATGCCAAGAGTTACTTTGAGTCAAATTCAAAGGTCTGAAAAACTGTCACTCAAATTGATCCAGCACTGAAAACATCAATTCCCTATTCCTTCTCATGGACCTTCCTGTAGTTTATAAGCCAGAAATGTAATATCTAAATTTCTCAGCCTCATTCGCATTTAGGGTTTTGGCCGCAATTTAGGTTCCATCCATCAGGTGCCTTTGTACATGCCCTAGAAGTCAGAAGTGAGGCGGACATCTGGTTTGTGTTTCTCATGTGCTTTTCTTCTGAAAAGAACTATTTTGGAGGTGCCTTATTTTTCTGCAATTGTTTCCCGCTAATTTATGCCTCTTGGTTGTGACTTTGTCCTGATGGGGGTGGTTTACTCCTGGAGCCAGTTGCTGTAGAACTATTCCCATGGTGACATTGTTCTGCAGTGTGACTCTGTTACTTCCTACATATTCAACTTAGAATGTGTTTCCTCAGACTTCTCAACAAGCTGTAAACAATGAATACTCTTAATTAATGTTTTTGCTAAAACTACTTGAAGTATAGTCTGTTCTCCTTGAACCCTGACCCATACTGTCTCCTATTCATTGGTGAGTTCAAATATCTAACACTGATTCAAACAGTACAGTTAAATATTGATGGTATTAAATACTGGCTAAAATATTCATAGCATTGAAAAGCTGGCTGCTGAAATGTGTGCATTGGCAGGTATTACTAGTGTGCATGGCTGGCAGCGAGATAACAGTGTCCACTGCTAAACCATTTCCCAGCTACTGCTTTGGATTGAGACATAGGACAATTTCTCAGGTTTCAAAGACATGGTTGATGTGTCATTCCAGTTCACATGTCAGATTGCAAGCTCTCTTGTGTGTATGCATGTATGCAGTAGGCGGTTGAAATAGGCATTTAGGATAACTACAAGTCGCATCAAGAAACCTATTCCTTTTGTGACAGGAAGACCTCTAAGATGGTCCTCAGTGATCCCAATATCCTAGAATTTATACTCCTATGTAATCTCTCTTTGAACGCAGTCTGGAGATTGGGACTCTATTCTAACCAACAAAGCATGGCAAAGTTAAGGAGGTGTGACTTCTGTAATTTGGTTACAAAATATTGCAATTTCCATGTTGTTTGTTGACTTTACTGCTTTTTCAACTTCTACTATTTGATGAAGCAAGTTTCCATGTTGAGGATGCCCATACAGCAAAAATCTGAGGACTCCCTCCAGCCAACAAGTTAGAGAAACTGAGGCCCTACCCCGAGAACCCATGAAGAACTGAGTCCTACCCGCAACCATGCTAGTTTGGGAGCAGTTCCTTACCTGGTTGATCCTTGCAATGATTATAGGCCACTGGCACCATTATTATAGCCTGTGAGAGACCCTGAAATAGAACAGATTTCTAACTGAAAGGAACTGTGAGATAATAAATATGTCTTCTTTTAAGCCCTAAGTTTTGCCATAATTCGTTACTCGGTAATGGATATTTGTGGCTTAGTTTGATTCAGCTGTACTAAATTGGTAGTTTGTTCATTGGAAAAGCACCTGATGTCTCTGCTGGCAAGCAGGGAGTGTGATCACTTCCAACTGTCTTAGTTTAGAATTGCGAAGATAAAAATATTTGAAACAAGATGGAGAGGCTTCTGTCATTTTAGCGAAGCGTTTGAAACTGTAAGCTCTATTGGTTAAGGATTGGTTAAGAATATTCACTTTGAAAAAGACCATTCTCTTTCTCATTTCCGCCAGTCTCTCAGGTCGACTATCTCAAAATTGTCAATGGTATGTTAGCATTATTTTTTATCATTCTTTTCCGAAACATCTTTTCTGCTTTCACATGATAACTGTGCTTAGATTTCCCCAGCTGCTTTTTAACTTCTTTCCAACTGAACAAGTTATGAAAACTCTACTTTTCTACCCCACCCGCCGCTTTCTGTCTCCCCTCTCTCTCTCTGGCTCTTGCACTCTGTGCCCATTTCTCCCATCTCTGGCTGCAAGGAAAGAAGATATCTTAGTCCTTGAAGGGAGAGTCACTCTGAGCCAGGCCAGCATCATTTTGAGCGGGACCATTGTGAGACTGAAGAGCTGACCTCAGGTGTTTGGGATTTATGAGGAGAGACTTCCAGGTGCCAGTTGTGCATAGTGTCAGCATAGGGAGGTCATGTAAGTATATCCAGAGTCCCCACCTGTCTGCTGTCTAGTTCCCATTTAAGAAGAAATGTCGCACTGCTTGCTCCAAAAGCACCTGCATTCCAGTTCCAACGTGTGAGGGGGAGCTACAAATGTCTTAAGTTTTCTTGACAGTTTTTGGTTATCTTATGAGGATTTCTGCTCCATAATGGTTGCAACATCTGAATTTCTTAGAAGATTTCTGGACACCTGGTGAAGTGGGTATGTGGTTGAAAATTGACTCTCATCTGTACTTTTGGGGTTGAACTGGGTAGTTTAACATCCTCAGCCTAGGGAAAAGAGAAAGTAGGCTGGAAGATAACCAAGCCTGAATTCCATTTAACACAATTGACTGGAAAGAAATACATATCCCTAAGTGTTCTCACTGAAATAGTCCCAATGGACTGCTAAGGAATGATGATATTAGTGTTCCACTAACCTAGCCTTATGAGGTCAAGCTCCTTTCTGCACAGACGGCTTTGCGTACAGTTTTTCTTCTACTTGGAATTCTTCCCATTCTCTTTACCGGCCTTTTATTCAAGCCAATTTATATGAATTATTGAAGAATCATCTTAACTTTATTGTCTTCCAAACCTTTAATACTGGGTTTTATTTTCCTGTGAGCAGTTACTCAAACTGTGTAAGTGGAGAAAATTCACCATCGTTTCCTTCAATACCATCACCATCACTACCTATCGCTCACTTCCAGGTGTGTTGCTTGGTTAGAAGAAAAAGTAGAAGAATAAAAGACTTATTCTGACTCCCTTTTATGTAAGAAAAAAATCAAAAATTCCGTGTTCACAAACCTAACCTCACATCAAAAGGGAAGATCTCCCAGTAATTTTAATTTCAGAATGTCTGCTGTGTCTTTATGTAACTAAGACAGTCATCAAAGGGTGTATGGCTCTGTAATGTACCCAATTTATTATTTGTTTTAAATGTGTCAGGAAGCCTTGGAACATAGGCTTATAAAAAAGAAAATGTGGCCAGGCATGGTGGCTCACACCTGTAATCCCAACACTTTGGGAGACTCAGGCAGAAGGATCCCTTGAGGCCAGGGGTTTGAGAGTAGCCTGGCAACATAGCGGGTCCCTGTTTCTACAAAAAACAAAATAATAATAATAAATAAAAAACCAGTTGGGCCTGGTGGTGAACACCTCAGCTGCTTGGGAGACTCAGATGGGAGGATCCCTTGACCCCAGAAGGTAGAAGCTGCAGTGAGCTATGATCCTGCCACTGCCCCCCAACCTGGGCAGCAGAGCAAGACCCTGTCTAAAAAAATAAAGAAAAAGAGGCTGGGCATGGTGGCTCACGCCTGTAATCCCAGCACTTTGGGAGGCTGCGGTGGATGGATCACAAGGTCAGGAGTTTGAAACCACCCTGGCCAACGTGGTGAAACCCCGTCTCTACTAAAAACACAAAAATTAACTGGGTGTGGTGGTGGGCACCTGTAATCCCAGCTACTCAGGAGGCTGAGGCAGGAGATCGTTTGAACCCGGGAGGTGGAGGTTGCAGTGAGCTGAGATCGTGCCATTGCACTCCAGCCTGGGCGACAGGACAAGACTTCATCTCAAAAAGAAAAAAAAGAAAAACGAAAAGTAACAAACGGAAACCACCACTATTCTTTGGGAGACAAAGAATGCTGCCTTTATGAACAGTGGAAGGGGTTGTTTTAGGAAAATATGTCTTTTTCTTATTGTCAATTTAAGCTTTATGCCCCTGAAAATTATGTGTGTGTGTGTGCGTGTGTGTGCGTGTGTATGTGTGATGCACCTGCTTGTTGGGTTTAATAGTTACCAGCTGGATGAATAACTAGGAAGAAGGAAGCGTCTTTGAATACCTCCCAGGTGGACAGTCTTGACTGCTATGGGAAGATTTGAAAAGTCAGGAGTTTTCTTAGAGAAACATGGATCCAAGGACAGGGAGGAACTGCTAGGAATTGAGGTGCATCCAGAGGTGTCTGCTCTGAAGGATGTAACTCTTGGCAAAAATTTTTTATTACTATGGTAATGATCATGGTTAACACGCAGTTTTCTCCTCTAGGTTGTAACTCCTTTTCTTTATCCCCAGACACTTGGTACTATCTTACGTGCCCTTGTGGTCTTTTGGTTTGGAATTTTGAGACACAAAGGAGGAAGGCAGTAAAGTGGGTCCTCCCACATTTACTGAGTTCTTCGTGGAGCAGCAACACTGTATTGGGTGGTGGTGGGTGATTCGTGCAGTGACCAGCAGGAAATAGACTTGGAGAAGCAGCTGCTGGTGTAGAAGTGGGTAGACATGTGAAAACTTCTCTTCCCTAGTATGTTAAAGGAGGGTGGTTTTTGAATGAGTAGAACTGATGCTCATACTCCAGTGAAATTTTTTTTTGCATATAATTATGTGTTTACCATTTATTTTTTCCCATAGATGTCCCATGAAGCAGAAGTTAGATATATCTTGTTTATCATTTATTTCTACTTACTAGCATAAAAGACACCAAATAGCTTTTAAAAAAAGTATTTGTTAAATTAATGAAACAGTAACTACATTTAGGGCTTAGCGTTGGAATATTTTATCACTTTTGGAGCTGACCACAAGCTTAATTCTAGTTAATTAGAATAATTAATTAATAATCTAGTTAATTGCAGTTAGCCGATATTGCACCTATTATTTCTTGTAAAAGGCAGTGTGACTATCATCAAATTGAAATGATTAGAACATTTATAAATTAAATTGCATGTAAACAGCCAAGTGGGAACGTGTATGGGTAGGCAGTTCGAAGGCAGTCTGACATTAGACCTCTTAGAAGTAGTGATCAATTATTATTTACTCTTAAAATGTATGCAGTAAATTTTGAAAAGATGGATAAAGGAAATGAAAATTAAATAGGTTTCCTAAAGAAAGTGGTCCCAACAAATTGAACTGTTATCTTAATGGAATTGTAATAAGTTAGTTTGAATTCAGAGATTACCTACTCTACAAGTATCTTTCTGGATGTAATCACTGCAGTGTGGCTCTTTTGAGGCAAAAGTCCACTCCATTTTCATATCCAAAGTGTGATTTAAGAAATGACCACTAGATGGCAATATATATTGACACATTCAATCATTGTCATGGGTCAAAGTTACGCAATGCACAATCTTCACAAAAATCATTTAAAAATAAATAGAAGGACTCACATTAGTTAAAATGTATGAGAGACTTTAAAATAGAGTTAAAATTCTTTCAGGAATTTTGGAATTTTGAGGAGTTTTTTGATTAACAAATATTATGAGTGGACAGCAAAGTAGATTGAAAATTCAGTATTTGTGATGTCAGCATGTCTGTTGTATGTGAGATATTATGGATCTTGAAAAGTAATAGTAACATTTTGGCTTATATGTACTAAATTAGTATTTATTAGTGTATGTTAATAGCAGGGTTTAAAAGGCTGATATTAATGTCTATATCCCTTCTCTTCAAAAGGAAGAGCACGCAAAACTTCGCAAATGGAACTCTTTATAAAACATTTCCATACAGAACAGTTTTTAGGTCAAGTGCTGTTCTAAGTGAGGATTTTTAAGCATGACAGATAATATCATTTGAAGTATTTGTAGCCACATGAAGAAACAGGAAATATACATAAAGTTAAAAGGTATATGGAATACGGATATTTCAAATCCAAAGTAATTTTGAAAGATAGTAATTTTAAACTTTGAAAAGTACCTAGAATTAATTGGATAGTTCATCCAGCTTTGAAATAAATTATATCCTGTTCTGCAGTGAATAATGGGGAAATAAAAAAGCCTGTATTCATGAGCCGGAATAACTTGATATAATCAGAATGAAGGTTTGCACATTTTAATTTTATCATTATAAATGAAGGAAATGGGAACAGAGACAAGAAACTGGGTATTGCTTCCTAAAAAAGAAGCTCTAAGGCTGTCATGGATAGATCTTTTACATCTTCTCTAAAGCTATAATATTTCTCACTACAAATCATGTTCAGATTGATAAAACTGCGATGCTACAGGATACTACAGCATGAAAGGCAGATTCTGTTATGCCCGTTTTACTGGACTAAATTGAGAAATTTCTTGGTGAGGTGTCATTGCAACCACACGCACGAGGAGAACTAAATATCACACACACTTTCCCCGTGAATGAATTTGCCACCTCTTCCATGTGGTAGGCAGGAAAGGATTGAAGTCTGATTAGTAACTGCTGGTGGATGTTTTTGAATTTAGCAATCAATTTTGATTTATCGTCCTATGCTGCCATCCTGTGGTTACCTGAGAAATGAATAAAGTGGAGAAATCCAATGTTTAAAAAAATGGTTTGAGCCATCTGCTTCTGTGGCATAATAGAAAAAAGAGACTCAAGCAGACATGTGCCTTCTGTCTCTAGAAAGAATGACATTCGCTGGCATTCCTTCATTTATTTTTCTCTATCTTCCGCCCCTCAGAGATAGGCTGAGTTTGAAACAGTTGCTGCATAATGTATGAAGGAGAAAAATCCTGAGAGGACTTAACCGCTCTGAGAAATAATTGTCTCTTATTCTTACATATTTCCATGGGGGGGAGGGAGGAAGGACATTTATTTTCACCTTAATTTTCGTTTCATCAGGAGAACTCATTCCTTTCTGAACAGTTTGTCTAAACTAAGCTTTGAAAAATATCCATCATATCCACATAGCAATGAAAAAGCGAATGCTCATCAGCTCAGAGCTGGGCTGATTTATTTTGGAATGCCACTACTGCAGGTTTTATCTTTTTTTTATCTTAATGAAACATGCTGCTATTATGCAAGTGTCCTTGCTATTACCTGCAGAATCATCTACCCTGTAATGGAATGAAAGTCTCTTTTAGGCAATCCAATGCAGAAATACTTTCCCTTATTCACAGCAGATAATGAATTATCTTCTAAAAGAAGGATAGCTTCTCATCACCTATTTATAATTTAAAACAAATGACTCGCTCTTTCACAGTTGCATTTAATGAAAAGTAATTTTAAAACACTGTGTTAACAATTAACTTAAATAATATTAATATTGTCACCGTATTGTTAAACCAATTAAAGTCATTAGTATATACCAGGAAGTTTTCTGTTGATAGGTCTATTTTACATAGCTGTGATGAGGTTTAGTATGTAGCTCAAAGTCATAAAGGAAATAAGTGGAAAGAAAGGTAGCATTCAGAACTATCGATTCAGTTTTATGTTTAATTACTCATTCATACGACCCTGGATATTACATTTCAGAAAACATTAATTATTGTAATTTTCATAGTAAATATTTATTCCTGGCACTTTTATATTAAAATAATAACAAACCGTGACTTTGCCTGATTGAAAGGAAAGCTGTGATACAAACTTGCTCAGGTTTATTTTCCCTCATTTATGCCTTCTAGTTACCTACTAAATGAGGACATTATTTGTTAAATACTACTGTGTTGAAAATCTAGCTGGGAAGAATATTGCCACTAAATAAGCCTTCTATCTTTGGAATACAGGTTGAATTTAGTAAACATCATATTAAAATGCAGTCACCTTATCAACTATAAGTACATAGTTACAATCATGACTTCAAGTTATATTTAATTTCCCTCTAGGAGGAAAAAGTTATATACATAACAAATGAAAGAGGTAAACAACGACTTGCTAAGTAAATAACATAAAGCAATTCTCCATCAAAGCCTCAGTAATTATTTGGTGGAGCAGGCTGCCCTTAATAAAACAATTAATTAATTTTTCCAAATGAATTATGCAAGCCAATATTTTTTCTTCATTAATGTTTTGTTGAAGTAATTAAGTTTTATTAATGAATAACAAGGAATTGGGTCTTTATTCTAACTGATAGATATTAATGTGCTTAACTTGAACTAAATGTGTTTCCAGTATGTAATCAAATTTGAATCAGTCAAGTCAATTTACCAGTCAAATATCCTTTTGGAGCTCCAGCCGCTTCCTGTGAAGGCTCTTCACAGAGAACAAGCAGAAAGTGACCCAGAAGACTGTGGTTCTGCCAAGTATCACATCAATTCTTAATTACAATCCGCTTGATTTTCTAAAGGACGCTACTGGTGCCTCAAACAGAACTCTATTATATGATTTGAATTATGATGAATTTGGATAAAAGCTTAAAATTCATCAGTGTAAAATAAATGACTATTAGCTGAGATGTCAGTTTCCTCTCCAAAAAAGTAAGAGGACAGCAAAAGTCATGCTAGTCTTAGTTCTACAAGAGTATGAATGCAGGCAGGTATTACCATTCCATTTCCACGAGATGTAGGGCCTACAATTCTTAAAAGGGTATCTGAGGCTGGGTGCAGTGGCTGATGCTTGTAATTCCAGCATTTTGGGAGGCCAAGGCAGGCAGATCACCGATGTCCGGAGTTTGAGACTAGCCTGGCCAACAGGGTGAAAATCCATCTCTACCAACAACAAACAAACAAAAAATAGCCAGGCATTGTGGTGCGCACTTGCAGTTCCAGTTACTCTGCTCGGGAGGCTGAGGCAGGAGAATTGCTTGAACGCGGGAGGCAGAGGTTGCAGTGAGCCAAGATTGTGCCACTGCAACTCCAGCCTGGGCAACAGAGTGAGACTCCGTATCAAAAAAAAAAAAAAAAAAAAAAAAAAAAGGGTACGTGAAAAAGAGTGACACAACTCATTTTGTTTACATATCATTGCTGTCTACCTGGAAACGAAACATGTTGGTTACTGAGTAACTTTACACATGACATCATGAAATAGTCTTCCTCCTGAGACAAAGCCTGAGCATACCCTTATAGAATCTGTGGAGTATCTGAACAGGAACACATTCTCCAGATACCTGTATTAGTTAGTGGGTATGTGTTGCTTAAGTACCAGTACTTACTGATAACTGAAGTTGTTTTACTTGGTAGTTTTCAAATAACATCAATGGATTTAATGCAATTCCTATCAAAATTCCAGCTCTCACATGTATACATCTGTGTGTGTGTGGGTGTGTGTGTTTGTGTGTGTAGACATAGACAAACTTATTAATATAAGATTTTTATGGAAAGGCACAGGCACTAAAACAGCTAAAAATATCTTGTAGCTTTTCCATCTTGTGATTTACCTAGTGGACAGACTTCATTGCTACTGCTCCTATGAAGGTTACATTTTGCCATCACTGGGCTCTGCGTCTCTTTCCATCTTCCTCTCCTTAGAGCAGGCCAGCATTCTTTGGATCAACAGAAGCTCTACTCTACAGAGGTGACTGTAACACCAGTGATATTTCTCACTTGTCTCCATTTTGTAGAAAGAAACTTCCACATTTCTCATCAATACAACTTTCTATTTTCCAGCTTGGTAGTCCTGAAATGAAGCATTAAAAGTTTTTAATTATGGGGCACCACACAAAAGATGATGATAGCATAGCAAAATCAACATGATGCTTCTGAAAGAGCAATGAGTGCTTTGAGGTTCATTTAGGAAAGCTCGAGCAGTTCAAGTTTGGTTGTGTTTATGTTCTGACATTTATAATGACAAGCCATCTGGATGAAAAGCAGAAGTTCTGTGAATTAACCAGACGTGTCCAAATATCTGAATTTGCAGCATCAAAAGACTGACAGTTAATCAGCTTCTTGCCTGACTGTTAGATTAGAGGATTCTTACACCGTCAATGGTGTGCATCTCTCAGGTGACATTGAGCCATCATCCCTTGATTGTCAAGAGTTGGTAGAGAGCCACTAAGAGTGGGGCCTTGGGAGTTAGACAACACCTGGCTTGAATCCCACTTCTCTCACCTGTTAGCTGGGTACCTTTGAGCAGGCTATGAAACTTCACTCTTCAAATTATGAAAAACGTACAGTACAAAGATTTTAATCATGAATACCTTCTAGAGTGGATATGAGAGTTAATGCAATATAGGCATCATCTGGCATAAAGTATTAAATATGAGGTATAATTATTGTATGCATTGGTTTTTTTTATGTGTATAGATTTAGGGGTATGAGTATAGCTGTGTTACATGGATATATTTCACAGTGGTGATATTGGGGTTTTTAGTGTATCCATCACCCACATAGTGTACACTGCACCCAAGAGTGAATGCATTTTTTATTATCCACCTATATTAATGTTTTTAATGGCAAGGACTAATTTAATATCTTCCACAGTGCCTAATATGCAGAAAGTACTCAGTAAATATTTGTCATATTTGATAAACAAATGTAATACGATGCTATGTTACATCAGTTACTCCTTTCAATATAGATTAGGTTTTTAAGTCCTCCAAGTTCCACCCCTGATAGCTTCCATAAACTGATTAGTGGTGTCTTCTTTAGATAAGAAAGTCACAGCAGACACATCTTTTAGAAGAGTAGTTGAGAAAACTCAAAAATTTTCAGTCTCAAAATTAAAAACAATGTCAAAATAGTTTATTTTACTTTCTATTACTGTGGAGAAAAGTCTTTCCACTGTCGATGAGAACGGGGGGGTTTAGAAATTTGCTGAAAGTTGCCCTGATAAGAAATAGAAGTGGGATGTGAACTAGGTGTTGTCTAACTCCCGAAGGCTCTACTTTAACTCCTGGCCTCTATTAATACCTCACAATCAAGAAGTGATGGCTAAATGTCATCTGAGTGACACATGATTAATGGCATAATAATTCTTCAATCTTACAGTCAGGCGAGAAACTAATTATCTTAAGATAAAAATTTAGTCAGTCTTTTGATGAAAATTTTGATATTTATATATTTTCACATTATATGGCAAAGGCACATCTTCTAGGTTATAGAACATATCATTTTAACCAAGTTTAAGAACAATACATATGAATTTTACTTTATTCCTTCATGTATGCATTCCATATGTACTTATGGTCTCTGAAGCTCTGGAGATGCAGAAAGTAATTACATGCTTCTTGCTTCCAATTTGTAGACTGATAGAAAGAGGCAGGCATAAAAACAAATAATTAGAATATAACTATAATGTGGTATTGTAGATATGCACTAAATATAAAAGTGGCAAAGAGATGGAGTGATGAGGTCTACCACAGGGAGGTAAGGGTAAGGTCTGGACAGGCATAACAGAGAAGGTGATGCTTAAATTGAGTATGCAAAGAGTAGATCTTCAGCATCAGGACCAAGAAGGCCACTGCGGAGAGAGAGAGCATTAAAATCAAAGACAATGGCACAAAACCCCATGGTCCATTTGATGAACTGCAAATAACTCAATTGACTGTGACACAGAAGAGTACAAGGGGAGTACAGGTTATGGAAAGAAATGGCCTTGGGTAAATAAGCAGGGGTCAGATGTTGAACTGTGCAGACTCAGTGCTGGAGACAACATCAGGCAGTGAAAGTTCTTACATACAGATTTTAAGCAAGATCACTCTATTGGAAATAAGGAGGGTTGGAAAGACTGAAGACAGAGGAACTAGTTTAAGGACTATTATAATCATGTAGTTAAAGGGTGATTTTGGCTTAAATGGTTCTTTGTTCTGGCTACATAATGAAATGCCTTGGGGATCTTTTTAAAGTTACTGATTCCTGGGCTCCACTCTGGAGGAATTAAATCAGAATCTGCATGCGTAGAACCTGGCATTGGTATTGACAAAAAAAAAAAAAAAAAAAAATCCAAGGGATTGTAATATGCAGCAAGTTTTGAGAACCCACAGCTTGGCTTATGATAGTTACAGCAGAGATAAAGAGTGGGAGTTGAATTTGAGGCATTTTAAAGGTGTGAATTTCAGAGCAGTATATATACATTACTATATATAAGAATACCCAGAAGATCTTGAAAACTACAGATTCTGAGTCAATAGGTCTGAAGTGAGGCCTGAGATTCTGCATTTCTAACAAGCTCCCAGGTGATGTCAAAGCTTCTGGTCCTTAGACCATACCTTATGGAGGAGGATTATGCATTTTGCATAGGGGAGAGAGGGAGTATAAACTTTAAGAATGATTTATTAATTCTGACTTTGGTGACTAAGGGAATCTGATCATAAGAATTTGGAGAAAGATCATGAACTCAGTTTTGAACATATTGAATGTAAATGTGCCCATGAAAAATCTGAGAGAATATGCAAGTTCTAGAGCTTGGAGGAGGTGTCTGGACAGGAGACAAAGATGTGTGCATCAGCAGCCTTCTGAGAGTAGCTGAACCACAGGAGTTGATTAAAATGCCTGGGTATAGTGTGGAGTGTGAGGTGGGCTAAAGACAGATCCTGAGAAAAGTAAGAAGTGAACACTAAGGTGAAAAAATAAGATTTTCCAGGATATAGGAGGATAACATGTCATAGAAGCCAAGGGAAGAGAGAGGAATTCAATAAGACAGCAATCAACTCAGATAAAGTCTTCTTGAGAGTCCCCATAAGATTACTGAAAGAGGCTCATGCAATATCTCAATAAAGAGGTCACAGATGAACCTGGTGAGAGTGGCTCCACAAAGCTTTTCTGGAAAGCTGACCACTGTGAGTGAACAAATGGATGAGTATCTGGAGGCAAAGAAGTATTAAAAATGGGACAATATTTCTTAGTCATGCTGCCTGGGCTGTGGAGGGAAGAGGAAGAGATAGATGGTAGAGGTAGTCTCGGGAGGCTAGGGCTAGAGAAGGTTTCTTTTTACTTCCTTTTTTTTTTTTTTTTTTCCTTTTACCAACTAGATTTGGCATTAATTTTGATCATCTCTCTTTCTAAGAGTAGGTTTATTATCTCTTTTGACATATCAAAATACATTTTATTTGATTTTGGCCTGACTCATTATCTTAGTTTACACTCTGCTCCTAGTTGAAGTCATTAAATACATCCTTAACATCTTCCTGTTACTAATTCTGTCCTTAGTTCCGAGTATAAATTGTTCACAAGTGGCCTTTAAATTCTTTCAACATTGACAGTCTACCCCATTCCCTGGTTCCCAGCTTCCCTATTTTTGATTTCTCTTCTCATGCAAGTCCACCTCACAACATCTGTTCTCAGTACCTTCTTCATCTCTACTGAACATGAGCTGGTAGTAATTTCCTTACTCAGGACTGCTCCTTTTACCCAGAGTTCTATCATCTAACACATTAGAACAGATTTTTGTCCTTGATTGTACATCAGAATCACTTTAAAAATACAGATGACTCGGCTTCACCCGAAATCATTTAAATCAGAGTCTCTGAGGGCCCCAGCATGTATTTCTCATGTGTGGTTGATGTGGTGCAGAAAGTGCTACCCCAAAATAAGGCTCTTTGGCATTTGAGGAACCAGCAGAAGCAGGAAAGCCACTTTCACTCTTCCTCCTCCATTATCCCCTGAAGCAGGTCATAAGACCTAGGAAACTTCTCCCATCTACTCGGCTGCTTCTCCTCTGAACAGCCTCGTTTGAAAGGTGTCCTGCCCTAAAACCGGAGGAAAGACATGTCACTCAGAAACACCGAGGAGTATCTAGACAAACAAACCTTGTCAACTTCCCTTCAATTTCTTACCATTCATACTTCCGCATGACTGTCCATCACAATACATGGTTTTCCCTGGGTCTTTCTGTCTTCATTTTTGAAGACTCCCATAACATGAACAACTGCCTTTTGCCATGAGGAGTCAGTCATGCACCTTATGATGGGTGAGAAATAAATCTGTTCTCCTCTACACAGTTAGGTTTGAGAAGCACTGCTTTATAGGCAGTGGAACGTTGTTTCTTCTGCACAATTTGAAGAAAACCAAATTACCTATTTTAACCAAGTTAACAGATTTCTTCATCTATATCTAGATGAACATATTGATCTTAGTAATGTTATTTTTATAATGTCACAAAAACTTATTGAAGGAAGACAGAATGATTATAAACAGAAAGTGTATGGCTAGGATAATTCCTGGAAGGAAGTGTGAATCAAGACAGGAGGCGGAAATGAGGGAAACGTCTGGAAACAATGTCTGAAGATTGAAGAGACTAAACAGAAGCTTGGAAAGATACTAGTATCAAACCAGAAGGAGCTGGAAGAGTGACAGTGAAACTGTAGCTAGGATAGGGGTCCAGGGGAGACAGATGATTTTGTAGAATTCCCTATTTATAATAGCGAGAAGCAAGTTAGCTTAGGTGGCTGTTAGGAAAAAACAACTCTCTCCTCCAAACATGAAGTTATATCTGAATCACATACTGATATAATTTTGCTTTCATCAAGAACTCAAGAAATATTCAGGCTGGAGCTAAACCATGTTAGGAAGGAGAAAGCAAGGTTTTTCAAATCCCTATCACCTGGTTCTTTTCTAATAATTTGCCAACATATATCTTTGTACCCTGAATGCCTACTTCATTGACAAAGATAAATCTTCCACTCCTTATGGTTAGTTGCTCCTAATGAAAGAGTAATGGGAAATGTTGAAATATTAAGCTGAAATCCAGGGTGAAACTAAATAGAACTTCCTGTATTTCTTTGGATAACCATGGTATCCATAGGCTAGGAAGGACCATTGTTTTGAAGACTTTGGAATATCCAATTTTTTTATTTTGTAGACAACATTTAGAATACTTGGAGATGAATGACAACTTCTCACTTTAGGGTGTAATGATTCATATTAATTTTATGATTGAGATATAGACAGTTTAAGCGAACTATGTTTAAACTTCTATTTCTGGCTGTGCTTGTGACCATTGATTAATTTGAAGAGTTTATTTCTACTATGGGCATAGATGACCCACCAGTCAGCTGCTAAATGATCAGTGCAATTTATACACAGACACTCAGAATTGTATTTAGTAAGTACAAATGACCATTTGAAATCACTAAATTTAAATGGTCTTTCATGACTGAACAATTGCTTAGTTCTCAATGATATAAAAGCTGAAAAAGTATAATCAACTGTACAAAAGTTAATTCAGGGCAGAACTAATGGAGTGTAGTTTTGCTCACAGTACAATCAATTTTAGTAGTTTTCAGTCTTTTAACATTACTGAAATCAAAAATTAGAAAGTTCTTAAGATATCTTTTGTTTCCTTAATAGCAATATTACAATGTCTCAAGGATAGATGCTAGTAGCTCTTACAATTACATCACATTTATCACAGTAATTATGAACATGCTATTGTGTTTAGTGTTGATTAATTTGATTATAAATGCCAAAAATGGTTTTATGAAATACTTCTTTGTTGGTAAGGAAACATTTCATATGAGTATATTGAAACATCATAATTTGTCACAACGTTAATACATAATCATTATAAAAGTGAAAAGTTAATACTAAGAAAATGAACAACAATTAAATCTAAGGTATTAGAATTTATTAGCTGGATAACTATAATTTACATTGACAGAATAATTTAGCTTAGAAATTACTACTTATTCATTTGGAGAAGAGATTTTACTTCTCAGAATTTTTTTTTTTTTACTCTAGAAAAAATGCTTTTTTGTTTGTGAAGGAAATAATGTATTATATCAGTGGTCCCCAACATTTTTTGGCACCAGGGGCCAGTTTTGTGGAAGACAGTTTTTCCATGGGCCAGTGAAGGAGGATGGTTTCAGGATGACTCAAGCACATTGCCTTTATTATGCACTTTATTTCCATTATTATTACATGGCAACATATAATGAAGTAATTGTACAACTCATCATAGTGTAGAATCAGTGGGAGTCCTGAGCTTGTTTCCTGCAACTAGACAGTCCCATCTATGGGTGATAGGAGACAGTGACAGATCATCTGGCATTAAGTTCTTATAAGGAACGTGCAAACTAGATCTCTCACATATATGGTTCACAGCAGGGCTTGTGCTCCTATGAGGATCTAATGCTGCCACTAATCTGACAGGAGGCAGAGCTCAGGTGATAATGCAAGCAGTGAGGAGTGGCTGCAAATGCAGATGAAGCTTAGCTTGCTGCCTGCAGTTTACCTCCTGCTGTGCGACCAGGCTCCTGACAGGCCACAGATCACTTGCTGTCTGTGGCCTGGGGTTTGGGGATCCCTGTATTAAATTACATATGTTTCTCCTGATATGATATTCCCATTGACAGTAACTACTCTATAGTCTAGAACTGCCCTGACCAACACTAGTGCCACATGTGACTTTGAGTACTCAGCATCTGGCCAGTCCAAATCAAGACATGCTGCTCCAGGTTGTTTTGAAGACAGCATGGCAAAAGGGATGTAAAGTATCTTATTCCTATTGTTATGTTGATTTCATGTTGAAATAATAATATGTTGATATATTGATGTAAATAAAGATGAGAACAAGCCTGCAGAGGTGGGCAGCAGTCAGAACAGGACCTGAGAGTCACGGGAAGGATTTTCAAGTTTTTTATATTTTGAGACAGGGTCTTATTCTTTTGTCCAGGTTGGAGTGCAGTGGCACAATCACAGCTCACTAGAGCCTGCACTTCATGGACTCAAGTGACCCTCCTGCTTCAGCCTCCAAGCAGCTGGGACTATAGGTACGCACAACCACACTCGGCTATTTTCTTTGATTTTTGGTAAAGATGAGGTCTCACTATATTGCCCAGGCTGGTCTCGAACTCCTGAGCCCAAGTGATTCTCCCACCTTGGCCTCCCAAAATGCTGGATTACAGGCATGAAGCACCATGGTGAGTTAATTTTTTCTTAACTAAGAAGACATTGACAGGTTTTGAGGAGATAGTAACAGCATCAGTTTCTAAAGAAGGCATCTGATTTCTGTGAGAAGAATAGAAAGGGACAGAAGTGAGATCAATGTAGAGAAACTGAGGCTGTTGTGTCAGTCCAGGGGTGGAGATGAATACAACTTACAGCTTTATTTTGAAGGTGGAATCAAAGGAACTAATGACAGAAGCAATGTGATGGTGAATTTTATGTGTCAGCTTGACTGGTCCATGGAGTGCCCAGATATTTCATCACACATGATTCTGGGTGTGTCTGTGAGGGTGTTTTTGGATAAGATTTGTATTTGAATTGGAAGACTCAGTAACACAGATTGCCCTCCTTAATGTTGGGTAGGCTTCATCCAATCGGCTGAAGGTTTGAACAGAACCGAAAGGTGACCTTCCCCTGGTAGGAGAGAATTCTTCCTGCTGGACAGCCTTCAAACTGGGATATCAGCTTTTTTCTGCCTTTAGACTTAACATCAATTCTTCCTGGGCCTTGGGCCTTCTAACCTGTGGACTGAAATTAACCCATTGACTTTTGGGTCTCCAGCTTGCCGACTCACCCTGCAGACCTTGGGACTTTCTGGCCTCCATGATCATGTGAGCCAATTCCTTAGATATAATACATTTTATACACACACAAACACATATAAACATCCTATTGCTTCTGTTTCTTTGGAGAATCTTTATATAAACACTAATCCGAAATGTACTTATAGAAAGATAGACCAAGGAAAACAGTTCGTTCAGCACTCAGTGTGCAAGTTTGCTCTCTCTATTGACCCAGCTTATTATGAATCTCTTAAAGCTCAGTGTGTCTAAGTATACAGCATTGCAAAATATCAGAAATCCATTAGTTGGATTTTAGAATATCAAAAACATCCATCAGAAGAGCCTCTACCTTAAATGTCTTCTAAAAGCATAAGGTCATCACAAGAACTCACTGAGCCTACTTAATTACTATCATAGAGAGAACTGTATTTTACAGAGGTGAAGGTGATTTTTCATGTTATGCTATTAATCTTTATGAGCCCAATGAGCATCAAAATTCAACAAGAGAGTAAAACTAATTATCCAAAGAGGTGGGGGGAAAGGATCTGTGCTTTCGGTGACTTGTATGTTCTGCCCATTAGGAGTCTTTGAATCCAGGCTGCCTCTCACCCAATGGCATGCTTAGGAAAATGAACACAACTCAGACATTTTTACTTTGAGAGCCTCAGTCGCTATTTAACATTCCATCTTCATATGCTGTCTACATTGTTAAATTGCCTGAAACTGCAGAGCAGTCAAGCAGTACACAAATTAAACCACAAAGTAATCGGATTTCAATCACTAAATATTCACAGCTCAATTAAGTTATTTACTGAGATGTTTGTCTTAGCTGTTGAAATCTTCACATATTTATAGCCACTTCACACTAACCTTTTAAAAATATCCTGATTTGAAAATAAAAGCCACATTTGTTTTATAAGGTAGGTTAAAGTTATGGCTCCAGGTATTTAAAATAAATAAAAAGTCAATTACTTTCAAGTTTTCCAAGAGTATGATTTGGTATCTATAATAGAAAGCTGACTACAAATTGCCTGATTATGCTTTTGTTTCCAAAAGAGAATATTTAAAAAAAACTGTGATCCAAGTTACAATCTAATCTTTGGTTCTTCCTTCCATTTTGTGAAGTTATAGATGGATCATATTTCCCAGATTCAGCACTTCTACATTCTGCTTCATATTCAACCATAAAATTCTGAGCGTGGCTCTGGATAACTTTGTTCAATTCAACTGTCAAAGTTTCATTTTCCTGGCAGCAATGAGAGGAGGATAATATCTACCCAAGACAGGGTTGTTCCAGTGTTCCTCTGGTAATACTATAGTAAAAAACACTTATGAATTTTTGGTAAAGATATGTGCTAATATGTGATATCAGTGGCTAATATTTGTTGCAAGAATTAGACACCTTATAAAGTGCATTGCAAATATCACCTTTGATCATTATAAAAACCCTATTTTTCATATCCATTCTACAAATAAGAAACATTTAGTCTGCAGGGTGTTAATTATCTAGCCTAGTATTACACAAGAGTCAGAGCAGCATATTCTAACAGGTCCGCCTGCACTCAGAGCCAAAGCTCTTCAATATTGCACTTTATTGATTCTCTTATACCAAGTAATATGACCCACTGCATTAGTTTCTTATAGCTGCTGTAACAAATTCCCTCAGATTTAGTGGATTAAAACAATGCAAATTTATTATTTTATTTATAAATTTATTGTCTGCAGGTCAGAAATCTAAAATAGGTCCTATGAGGTTGAAATCAGAGGCTGAGTTCCTTCTGGAGGATACAGGGGAGCATCCATTCCTTGCTCTTTCTATCTTCTAGATGCTACCAAATTCCTCTGCTTCTGTGTTCCTTCTCCTTCTCTGACCTGACCCTCTTGCCTCCTTCTTAGAAGGACCCTTGAAATTACATTTTGTCCACCCACATAATCCAGTAAAATCTCCTTATCTCAAGAGCCTTAATTTAGTTGCACCAGCAAAGTCCATTTTGCCATATAAAGTAGCATAACCACAGGTTCTGTGGATTGGCATCTGTGGGGGACCACTATTTTGCCTACCACACTCACATTGAAATTTAAAAAATGCATTTTAGTTTTGGAAGAATGGCTGCTAACTCCATGTCTGGCAGTACAATATCCTATTTGGAGTGATACAATTCAACTGGTATTTTTAATGAATGAAAACCTGAATAAATATGATCACTACACTCTATGGTTCTGTGGTTTGCATATTTTGCCCAGCATGAATTTAGAACTTTACCATGCAAGGCTCCTGCTAGCAGACAAATGCCTTCAACCAAGCACCATCTGTCTGGGGCAACTCTCTGTCAGCTTACATTCACCAGACTGAGAGAACTTGTTTTATAATCAAATGTTAGAGTTGTATCACACATCTAAAATTTACTATACAAAACACCGCAAGTGTAAGGACCATGTACTTTATTATGAAATTATAGTCATTCTGGAAAAAAATGTCATTTAAGGTAAGAGGACAAGAAAGAATTGAATTTTTATATATTTTTTATGCCTCTTAGAATTAGAAGGTATTTAGAATGTTGGGAAGACATTTAGAGTATTAGAAGATACTTACAGAATTGAAAACATATTAACTTAAGGATTTTTTGTTTGTGTTACCTAAAATAAATATAACACAACCAATCTATTATTATATTTTAAAATGATACATATTAATTTTCCATGAATGGTTCAAAGGGAAAAGATTATCACTATCATCATTAGTCTTTCAAGTTTAAGCCTTAACTTCATAGAGTAAATTTCTGTCCTTATCCCATCCTTCAAAATATCAATACAAGTAACAACCTTTTTGTTACATTCTGAGGGGATAATTTTATTTTTCTGTACCTTTCTTCTTTCTTTTCTCCTCTTCCTCCCATCCTCCCTTCCCCCTTCCTTTTTTCTCTCTTTCCCTCTCTTTCTTGCTCCCTTTCTCTCTTTCTCCTTCCTTCCTTCCTTCCTTCCTTCCTTCCTTCCTTCCTTCCTTCCTTCCTTCCTTCCTTTTTCTTTCTTTTTCACACTACCTCTTCTTGTGACATGATTAAGAGTATGCTACAGTGTAAATGCATATGGTCAGAATCTCTTTATGTCCTTCTGCCTAAGATTAACGACATTAAACTTTTCCCCAAATTTAAATATGGAAGGATTTGTTTTTCTCCCACCCTGTCCTGTAGCTGGGGCATGGTATGTGCCAATTCTAATTCTGGCATCAGGCAATTTGCAGGTTAGAAACACTAAGGGAGGAGAAGCCTTTTTGCCCCTGAATGTCATTCGGAACAGAGAGACAGACAATTTAGCACAATGCACAGAAGAAATTCCTCCAGTACAAGCGTCTAAAGCCCTCTTCAGCATCGGAGAAGGTAAAAAGAGGCTGAGAGAAGAGGAGGAACATTGAAGGGTGGGCGGGAAGCAGAGAGAGAAAGAGTGTGAGCTTCAGAGACCAACGGGGAGGGTGTTACAGAGAACCCAGGACACTTGAGGGATGACAACCAGGCCTGCTCACCAGTTGAAGGCCAGGTGGGTGAGTTGCAAAATTTCTGTGTCTAAGGAGGATGTCGTACATGCGTAACCCATGGCATGAGCCTGGGGTTAAGAACTTTTCTGAATCCTTTTCTGGACCTATTTCTGTGCTACTGAGAAGCAAAATTGAGGTTTGTTATTGTTGTTGTTTCTTTACAGGAAATAGACATGCTGTTCTGACTTTCTGATGTGACGTGTATAATGAAGGAGTTACATAAGTATTAAACTTATTATATTTCAAAGCAAAAATGCTTTCTCAGGGAAGGGATTGAAACATGATTTCACCTGTTGGTGAACACAAAAACACTATTGTCATATTTTCTGCTTTGAGGCTGACAGCACTGGTTAGTTCTGATAAGACAAGAAATGCGGAAGCTGATGAATGGATGCTGGTTTTCTGCGTGCCAAACTGCTTTCTCAGTTGCCAAATCATCTTGTTATGCTATTAGCTTTTATTTTCTATAAGATATTTAAAACTTTCCCTTTTTTTTCAGAAGAAGTGAAGGTTCCTAATGGGAGCTTAGAACATTTTAGAATTTAGAACGAATGTGTGTGTTTGCTTTTTAAACTTTCAATAGAATGGTAACCGAATCTGTTATAATTATTTTCCTCTCTCAAATTCTATGCTTCCCCATAATGAGGCCTAACACGCCATTGGAGCAGTGGCTGGCTTCACAGCATCTACTTACTTTTACCCCACCATTAGACTGAGAACAAGGACTGAAATGTTAGTATTTCACACACAAGATAAACTAAACAAATATCTCTTGGATGAATAATTAAACAACAGCTCTCTTTTGGTCTCAGATGTGCAAGTTAATAAATAGACTCTATTCTGGGTTGAATTATATCTCTCTCCCCAAAATATGTTGAAGTCCTAGGCCTCAGTATCTTACAATGTGACTTTGTTTTTAATTACACTGTAGATATAGTTAGTTAAGATGAGGCCATACTGGAGTAATGTGGGCCCCTAATCTAATGCGACTGGTGTCCTTCTAAGAAGATGGCCGGATAAAGAGAAACACAGGGAAAATACCATGTGACAGTCTCTGAGGACAATGTTAAAGTGCCGCATCTACAAGACAAGAAATGCCGAAGACCACCAGCAACTACCAGGGTCTTGGAAGAGGCAAGAAGGACTCTCTCCCCTACAAGTTTCAGAGGGAGTGCAGCCCTGCCAATACCTTGATTTCAAGCTTGTAGCCGCCAATACTGTAGGACGATACATTTCTGTTGTTTTATGCCCTGTGGTTTGTGATACTTTGTTATGGTATTCCCAGGAAACTATAAGACCTTCCGCATGAAATATTTCTTAATTATAAGTCTGAAGAAGTCTTAAAGAATCTTTCTTTCTTTTTACCATGATAACTAGGGATTATTGTGAACCTACCTAAACCAGCTTAGTGGTTTACACTGATTATATTTCCTTTTTTTTTTTTTTTTGAAACTGAGTCTGGCTCTGTCTCCCAGGCTGGATTGCAGTGGTGCAATCTCGGCTCACTGCAAGCTCCGCCTCCCAGGTTCATGCCATTCTCCTGCCTCAGCCTCCCGAGTAGCTGGGACTACAGGCGCCCGCCACCGCGCCCGGCTAATTTTCTTGTATTTTTTAGTAGAGATGGGGTTTCACTGTGTTAGCCAGGATGGTCTCGATCTCCTGACCTCGTGATCCAACCCCCTCGGCCTCCCAAAGTGCTGGGATTACAGGCTTGAGCCACCGGGCCCGGCCAACACTGATTATATTTCTTGCTGCAGATATTAGTAGCCCTTTGATGAATGGCGGCGAGTGATGGCTGTAGACTTCCTACACAACCTCACTGCCTGCTTTTTTATTAAAACACATATGTTGAAGTTCTCTCTCCCAGTACCTTAGAATGTGACTTTATTTTTAATTACAGTGTGGATATAATTAATAGGAGGTCATACGGGAGTAATATGGCCCCTAATCTAATGTAACTGGTGTCCTTCTAAGAAGATGGTCAAATAAAGACAGACCCAATTCTGCATACACAGTTCTGAATATGTAAAAGCACGTATTAGGGGACAGGCAAAAAAGTATAACCACGTATGTTTTTCTTGTAAGCTCTCTGAGGTCTCAGCTCTCACTATTTTTAACAACTCTTATAAGAGGCTGATACAAACAAATCATAGAGTATTATCTCCCAACGTTTAAAAAAATCATTTGACACCCTTGGCAACTGATACAACTGTGGTGAAGGAATGAGGTTACCCCAAGACCAGAGAGGCTTGACTCATGGGCTTTGGCCATTTTGGGTTGTACTCAAGAACCCTGGGGTTCAGACTCCTCTGTATATTTCTGAGCAGAAGACTGAACAGAGCCCTAAACTATTAGCATCACTCCTGAGGAGATGGATTATTTGGCTTACTAGATTCTTAGACTGTGTTCGTGCCAGGGTCAAAGGGCTACATAGCATTTCTAGTCAATCCACATACCTGGGACACTACTTATTTTATCACTGGAGTCCCTATGTCAATTCATACTCTATTACGTTCATGATAAATACATATAATGTAAGCTTTTGTAGAAGCTGCATCTGGAATGAGGATTCCTGGTAAGGGTATTTAAAATGATAACCAACCATCTTGGAGTGTGTAATCCTGGTTAAAGCAGTACACATTTTATTTAACTGCCCAAAAGGTGAATTATCATACCTGCTACCACACTATTTACACTCAAATATTTTAAAATAAATTTAAAAAATATATTAGAGTGTATAGATTCATTTATTCAGTAAACATTTATTGAACATTTACTGTATGCTAGTTCCACGTTCGAGTACCACGTTCAAGTCTGGGAATATGAAGACATGTAAAATATGCTTCCGGTTCTCAGGTTGTTCAAAATCTATTGCTGGGATATCTGGATGTTCGACAGTCAATACTTGTGTTCCTGCGTGCCCTTGGGAGTAGGGTGGGCACTACAGACCTGGATATGGTGCATGAAATAATTCAGCTATGAAATCATGATAATATTCCTATGCGAATGCATTCCCAGCATCATATATTGGCAGTCTTTCTCAAATCTCTCAAATTTCTTTGTAATAAATAATCTAACTCTATCTTTTTTGTGTGATGCTAATAGTTTTTAAGTTTTATGCCACCATTTTCCTCTCTACACCAGGGGAAGAAAAGCCCAGATTCTCCCTCTTTTGGTAGTAGTAGGAAGTCTAAACCACACATGTCCTTTTCTGAATGTGGGACCCCGCACCCTGGCCTTGCCTCCTAACTACAATAAAAACTCAACCCAGTCTACTTTCCTTACTCTCTGAAGACATTTCAAACTAGTGAGGGAAGCCTACTTTACTCTCTCCCTGAAAGCCTCATTATATGAATAATAACTTTTTTTTTTTTTTTTTTTTTTTGAGACGGAGTCTTGCTCTGTAGCCCAGGTTGGAGTGCAGTAGCACCATCTTGGCTCACTGCAAACTCTGCCTCCAGGGTTCACGCCATTCTCCTGCCTCAGTCTCCCGAGTAGCTGGGACTACAGGCGCCCGCCACAGTGCCCGGCTAATGTTTTGTTTTTTTGGTAGAGACAGGGTTTCCCCATGTTAGCCAGGATGGTCTTGATTTCCTGACCTCATGATCTGCCCTCCTCGGGCTCCCAAAGTGCTGGGATTACAGGCTTGAGCCACCGCGCCTGGCTGAACAATAAATGTTTTTGCACCTCCTTGGTGTATGTGACATCATTCTTGACATTCAAACTAAATTTGGGGTACAGGTTTATCCTACTTCTTCAATGTGCCTAAAACCCCTTTGCAGTTAAGACAGGCCTCAGCTCCTAAGATCAAGGTCCTCCAGATATGTTCCATCCAGTTCACACAATGATATGCGCAGTGACTGCCACAGTATCAAATGGCTTCTGTCACTACCTAATTGCCTGATGATTTTTATTCTTTATCTTGCACTACAATTTCCTACAGAAAATGTGCATTTTAATATTCATCATGACTGTCTTTCCCTGATACTTTGTGACAGGTCTAACACTATTATTTGTACAACTTTGGTCAGCAATTATGGATCAAAACCATTTCCCAAAGTATAAAATTAATGGCCACAACACACAGGGAAGAACGCAGTCACCTCAGGTAGAACCATAGAAGATTTGTTGTTTGAAAACATTTGTAACATTGACAGAATGGAAGGGTACAGTTAGCTGTACTCAGTTTTCTTGGGTTATTAATTTAAGAAATCCAATGGATTTACACACACACACTCACACACAGTATTATAATGTATTAGATCTATTTTCAGAAAAAGTATTTTCGAGTGTAATAATTTACTATGTCGGTTAAATTTGAGTGGTGCTGTGCCAGAGGTAAACACAGGATTGGAGGTAGCATCTCAAGGGTTGGTAGGGGTGTTGAACGCATTCCAGGAGGACATTCTAGAAGGACAACAAGTAAAAAAGCATAGAGGTGAGAGAAGAAATACAGGGGCCAGAATTTTTAAGTAGCATATATAGTAGGCCAAATTCTAAGATGATCAAGGGACCCACACACTTGTAAAAGCCTCCTGTTGAGTGTAGGTAGAACCTGTAACATGCTTATAACCAATGCAATGGGAGGCTAGTCCTGTAATTATGTTATATGGCAAAATGAAGGATTACAAATGTAATTAAGCTCCTTTATAAATGGACGTTGTTAATCAAAAGTGAGATTATCCTGGGTATCATGATGCAAACTAATCAGTCGAGCCCTTCACAAGAAGGTCTTGAGGTCACAGAAAGGAGAAGCAATAAGAGTTGCTTTCCTGTTGGCTCTGAAGAAATGATCTGCCATGTGTGGAAAGGGAACCTGGAAGAGAACTGCCAGTGTCTTCTAGGTGCTAAAGGCTTCTGTCCTACAGGGAAGAGGAACAGATTTCTGTCGACAACCAGTGAGTTTGGGAGAGGAAATGAGCTTTAAATGAGATCACCACTCCTGCTGACATCTTGAGCAGAAAACTTAGCTAAGGTGTGCCTGATCTGTGGAAACTGTGAGATAATAAATGTATGTATGTTTTTTTAGCTGCTAAGTTTGTTGTAATTTGTTATACAGCATAAAAATTTATAAACATATTTTCATGAACGTAATGGTATTTTAGAAAGATCCTCTATTAGTGAAGTGAAAATTATTCATAGGGATATGTTAGTTTTCTCTGTTTCCCTAACAAATTACCACAAACTCATTTGCTTAAAAATATACACATTTATTATTTTATACTAAAAATATGGTATATACATTTCACATACGTTATATATGAAAATATTTTATTTATTTATGTTTATTATTTAATTCTATAGATCAGAAGATGGACACAGGACTCACTGGGCTAAAATCAAGGTGTCAGCAGACTGTGTTTCTTTCTGGAAGCTCTATGGAAAAATCTGCTTCCTTGACTTTTCCAGCTCCTAGGAGGCAGCTATGGTCCTTGGCTTCTGGCCCCTTCCTCCCTCTTCAATGACAGCAAAATTTCATCTCCCTGACCCTTCTTATGTTCTCACAACTTTTTGTGATTGCATCCAGGAAATGTTGCTGCTTAAACTCATGGCTCATGGGATTTGATTGAGTCTATCCAGAAAATCCACGATAATCTCCTTATTCTGAAGTCCTTAACCTTAATCACACTAGCAGAGTCCTTTTCTCATATAAGGTAACATATCCACAAGTTACAAGAAATAGGTAATGTGCATCTTTGGAGGGCCATTATTCTGCCTACCATGACACTAATTGGAGGTAGGGACTCTAACTGGAAAGTTAATATAGAGATCTTGGCAAGAAATAATAAATTACAAACTAAGGAAAGTACAATGGCAAAAAATGAGAATAACTTGAAGAAATGCTAGTAAGTAGAATGCTAGAATAGTCTCTTATTCAGAGAGTGCAGGGAGAGGAGAAACATAGAAAACCTCATATTTAGTAACTAGGTAAGAGGCATCATGATTTATTAAAACAGGACACTCCTGATCAGGAGATGCTACAGGTATGGTATGAAAATGAGATTGTGCTTGATATGCTGAATTTAATTTCTTGTGGGTTGTGGAGTCATAAATGTGCAGTAGATATCCCTTCAGAGATAATAACCCTAGAAATTTGCTGAGTGAGAAGAGGAGGATGGGGCACAGGAGATAATTAGCATATCCTGGAAGATAGAAACATGGAGGTGACCAGCAAAAATGAGTCGAAGTTATGGAATGAGGTTATACAGTAAAGGTTGGAGAGAAATGTCAGATGAAGGGAGATCTCTGGAGCAACTCAATTCGTGAGTGATAAAGAAAAAAGAAACCAGCTAAGAGGACTGATCTAGAAGAGATAAAAATATAAGTGGAGAAACTGCAGAAAGCGCAGGCAATGTAGCTGAAAGAGCAAACATTTTCTAAGGAGTAGTCAGGGGGTCAGTGTTGCAAAGGGATCAGCTCAGATCAAAGCTGACAAATCACCATCACATTTGACATTAAGGAAGATTTGCATGTTTTAGTGGAGGTATCAACAGTGGCTGCTGAAAGAAAGGTGTATTCGGAGAAGGGATTTTTCTTTGACTGTACAAATTTTTCTCCTCCTTTTGAAAAGTTTCAGATAACTTTGGCAATCATAATGAAAATTAGATTTATAGACTCTGTTTTGCATACGGATGTATACTTTTAATTTTCACATTAGAATTAAACATGAATGATGGGAAAGTTAACCAAAGGATAAACACATAGTGCTACTCAAAAGGGAAAAATGTTGATCCAATATTCAGCATCCTTATTAGCATGGTCAAGATGGGAGTTTTAAGTGTAGAAACTTAAATTTTGCATAAGTAGAAATTTCAATTATTTTCTTACACAAAAGGGTCCCTACCTTGAAGAAATAAATTTTAATTATATTTGGTTTAACTTGAATGTAAACATAGTCCTGATATTAGGACCCTGCCGAATCTAACACCTACCATCTCCAAAGGCTAATGATTTGAAGCGGTTGCAGCTTGAAGCAGCTCCTTTTGTAGCTACTCTTTCTGAGATGACCATTTTTGAAGCTCTCGTGTTTAAAATTCTAACTTTTCTGAAATTTTGTCTCAATAATTAAAGAAAAGCTACTATCACCAGCAACAAGGAGAAAAATTAGTTTTAAAGGTAGAAAAATTACTTGGTCTTCTCTGAATGCTAATGGAGCATAGCCTCTGGCCTGAAGAAGATCATTTAGGTTCAAATACCTCCCCAAAGAGGCTGTTATATCTGAAAACATATTCTAGTCTCATATAAGAAAAGCACATCTTGGTTGTTAACATGAAGTCAACCCTACAGTTTGTGCATCAACCCCACTACTGTCAGGTTAAGGGCTCTTCGTTCCTTCCTAACCCTGGGTTAAGTCACGAAATTCATCCAATTAACAGTGAATCGTTTTGTCTTAATGAGGCATCAGGGGCCAGTTAGAATCTTTCTGATTCCAAAACTCTCATCTAATAGGAAGTGACTAGAATTAACTTATCCAGCTACAAAAATAATATTGAAAAAGTACTTGTTTTCAAGTTCTGAGAATTTCAACTTCATGTCTCTGATAAGTTTTTTATTTAGTTTTTTGTTTTGTTTTGTTTTGTTTTTGACACAGTCTCACTCTGTTACTTAGGCTGGAGTGTAGTTGTGCGATCTCGGCTCACGGCAACCTCTGCCTCCTGAGTTCTGGTGATTCTCCTGCTTCAGCCTCCCAAGTAGCTGGAATTAGAGGCAAGCACCCGGCTAATTTTTGTGTTTTTTGTAGCGATGAGGTTTCACCATGTTGGCCAGGCTGGTCTTGAACTCCTCACCTCAGATGATCCGCCCAACTCGGCCTCCCAAAGTGCTGGGATTACAGGTGTGAGCCACGGTGCCCAACCCTAATTTTTTTTACTTTGCCTTAATTGGTTATCATTATCATATATGCTATTTATATGGAATTTGCTTTGTGTCAGCCATTGTTCTAAATGCTTTGCATATATTCACTCAGTTAGTAGTTATCTAAAATGACATTGTACTTACATAAAAATATATTTTCTTTTGCAGATAAGTAAATTTCCACATACAGGCTAAGTTGCAACTGCTTAATTATGATTAGTTATTGTATATTTTTATTTCCACCTGCATTTGTTATCTATTATTATCTAGTATCAAATACTACAAGATTAGTATTTGATAGCACAACAGGTGACTATAGTCAATAATAATTTAATTGTGCATTTAAAAATGACTAAAGGAGTATAATTGAATTGTTTGTAACACAAAGGATAAATGCTTGAGGGGTCAGATATTCCACTTCACATGATGTGAATATACATATTGCATGCCTGTAACAAAACATCTCATGTACTCCATAAATATATAAACCTACTATTTACTCATAATAATTAAAATTAAAAATTAAATTAATCAAATTAAATTATTATAGATTATTATAAATTAAAGAATGGAAAACATTTACATTAATTTTAAAACTAAATTAAAATTAAAGAAACCCTAAAGAAACAACATAAGGCAATAAACATTGTTATCTCATACAATTTTTGAGCATCAAGATTCTGGGAGTGGGTTACCTTGTGATTTAGCTCACGGTCTTTCACGAGGTTGCAGTCAAATGTCAACTGGGACTACAGTTGACTGAGGCTGGCAGTCTGCCTCCAACACTGCTCAATCATGGCCTCTGTTTCCTGCTAAATGGAACTCTCCATAGTAATGTTCAGGACATGGCAGCTGGCTTTCCCCACATCAAGTGATGAGAGAGAGAATCACAGTGACTTTTATACTTAATCTTGGGTGTGACACATCATCATTCTTCATCACTTCTGCCTTATTCTATTGGTCACACAGGCCAACCCGGTAAAATGTGTAAAAGCATACAACTGGAAGTAAGTTCCAGAATATGTGAATCTTGGAGGGCCATCTTGGCAGTTGGCTAACACACCTGAGCATACTTGACAGAAATTTTGCCTAAAAGCTACATGGTAACATTGAAAACCGTATTTTATAGACTATTTCAGTCTCATTCATAACTTTATTCATTACTGATGTTTTGTCAATGATTAAATGTTAAAATATATATTTATCATACATGAAAATAAATTGTCTATATATTTTACTGCCATATATTTATAATATTAATAAATTTATTTTTTCTGAACTTTATTGAGGTACAACTGACAAACTGAAATTGTAAATAATTTAAGATATTCAACATGATGTTTTGATATATATATATACATTGTGAAATAATTACTTCAATCAAGCTTATTCACGTAATCATCACCTCCTATAGTTGTGTGTGTGTGTGTGTATGTGCATGTGTACATGTGAGAGAGAGAGAGAGAGATGAGAACACTGAAGATCAAGGGCATGTAGAAACAATAGGAAGACGGTTCTTTGGAACACACACAAACACACATCCACACACATACACATACACCACATACACTCATTTCCCTCTGTTTGTTTCTGGCCACAGTATTTCAGTCATCCAATGAGAACAGTAAAAGATGCTATAGTAAGTCAAGACTGCCCTAATTCTAGACCACTACTTATACAATTGAGAAATCTGGATGATTAAGTATAATCTTCAATTTTAATTAGACAGCTTTGGATACTTGAAATTCAGATATATGTTTCTCTCCTCACTGGTTTGTCTTTGCATTCTTAATAAAATGGACTATTTTTAAATTGCTGATTTCCTATATTATGCTGTTGAAGTCTGTGAAGGAAAGAGAAAAACGCTACAGCTGAAGGTAGCAAATGAAGGTAAGGCTATTGGGAGTCAATATTGTACAGTTTTATTTAATTATGTTCACTAACATAACTTATTGTAGCTCTAGGGTTTTTTTTTTTTTTAATATTCTCAAGAAAGAGAAATAATTTTGACACCCATGGGACTAACAGAAATCTCTTTGTATTGCTACTCCTACTTGGATTTGAATGATCCTAAATGATTCTTACCTTTGACCAGGGCTTATGTGGTCTTTTGCATAAAGGCCACCTCTTTGCAGATTAGTCTGATTCTAAAAATGATTATTAAAACTTTATTATTTTAAAATGCACCAATATTTTATCAATCAGAATGGACTATACTGCTATGGTATTGAATTACCAAATTCTTTAGTCTCTACAGTGTAAACTGCTGATTCCTTCTCTCTTCATTAGGTGTATAATTTAGACCTCTAAATGCAAGCTGGAATGAAAGACATTATTAGAAGTCAGATGTGGAGTCAGTCATCAGCTCCTTTCCAATATTTCCTTGCTGGCTTGGAAATAAAGGAAGACTGGTTGAATGGAAACAAGCAAAGGTATTCACTTGGTACTTGCTATAGCAAGGGAATCAGCTACAATCACTGGCGGTTGGCAGAGACTCAAAGGCAGATAGGGAAATAAGTTTTATAGAGGAAAAAGGGAAGGCTTGAGGCAAGTTCTGATTGGAGGGAAAGGAGGAATAGAGTAGCTGGCAGGCCATGACTAGTCCTGTCTGCTCTGGGCTGGCTGTTGCAGGAATTGTAGCTCAGAGTTCTATTGTCACATGTGTTCTGTCCACTCTCCTTTTGTGGATTCAGTCTCTCATTGGAATTTTCGAGTTGAGGCACCAAGGTCTTATTTATTCATCAGATACTTAGGCATAAGTCTAGGGCTTAAGAGATGTTAGAGGACTATGATAATATCTAATATCTTGGACTAGAAAAGAAATGTTTGATGTAAAACTTAAGGACAAAACCCTAAAGAAACCAAATAATGTTTAGTTAAGTGTTCACAAAAGGTAACTTGTCATCTTCATAATTTGAAAACAATCTATGGGATAATTTTTTTTTCAATTCTTCAAAATTGCAGATAAATATGGTCAATTATAATGAAATGAAGGGCCCACAGGCAGATAATTTTAAAAGCAAATTTATAATACTCCTTGTAAAAACTTTTGAAGCAATTTTAATGTGGTTGATGGGGGCATTTGGTAGGTTTGATATAGTGTGTGGTAGGACCTCTCACAGCCGGAGTGCAGAACGTGTGTTGTCGAATCTGTCAGAACCAGCTCTTGGCCTCAGTAAGATCCTGCAATGGAAATTCAGTTTATAATATGGGTAATGGTTAAGGTTCACTTTTGCATTGTCCAGAATGATTCAGTACAGTCTAGTTAAACTAAAAATTCTGCAACCGTCAGGCATCATTGCAATTTAGATTGTGGAGGAGAAGCCTTCTGGGATGCTTTGGATGCATCCGACTGGCAAAGACATACTGTGCAGTTAATTAACCTCACAGAAAGATGAAAGAAAACTACCCAGTAGCACAAACTTGACTTATGTTTATTTTTGTATTTGTGCTTTTGTCCTCATTTGGTTTTCTTCTCCCCAGCCCACTGCCATATGCTGCTGGGACTCAGCTGTAATTATCGTGCCCACAGATGAAACACAAAGTGAAACAAAGCAAACAGAACCTTCACCACCACAATTCAGGGCTCTGTTTTAAGGAAAGTGCCCCATATTTATTTTAGCGTAAAACAAAACTTCTTTCACATGGAAAAATGATATTGAGACTTTTCATGCAAATCTATAGGTGCAGCTACAATGAATCCATTACTCATTTGTCTGAGGCTGTATTAACATTCTTGGTGATACATTGAAAAGAAAATTTTATCACCAAAGTGCCAATTAAAAATACTTGAGATGCTTTCAATATACCCAGTTCCCAGCTCCACCAGAACCAAATAAATCAGAAATTCTGAGGGTAGGACCCTCATTCACTGGTAATTTTTCACCCCTGATCTTCACATCCATAACCTCTGCACACATATGTAGGTTACTCTGATGTGCAGTCAATATTGAAAACACTCAATTATACTGTTTTAATATTTTAGGTAATAGTACAGCTATGTGTTTTCTCTATGGATGTCCTCATTTGGGGTAGTTTTGTTGATGATGAATTAATTAGTATTCATTCTCTTGTGGGCTAGTTAGTGACGATAAACTATCTCATTAATCTTCAGATCCTAACTCAGGGCCGCAGAATTGAAGCACTCTGAAGTGAAATTTTATGGACTTAATTTTTTAAAAAATTATAATATTCAAGAGACTCCTAGAAGTTGGATTTAATTGTTTAACCAAAGAGGTCAGTTTGCCCAAACAGTAACTCCATTCATTTTTTTTTCAGTAAAGTGTTTTGGAAGTTTTACAGGTCTACACACTGTTTTAAAACAAGTCGATAGAAGTTACTTAGCAGAGGTCTAATTTGAAAACCAGTAGTAAAGGATGGCATGTTTTTCTAAGTCTAGATGACAAATAATACATATTTAATGCTCCATTTTTTACTCACTTATTTCAAATTCAAAGAAACTTCACCAAAGTTTATTGCCTGATAAACTTGAAACAATTGTATTAAATGTTGGTTAAATACAGTCAATGAATGTTATGAAGAAAGAAAAAAACACACCTTAAAGAAAATGTTAAAGCAAACTTTAAGCTAATTATGAAATACACAATATGTCTACTATTTCCTCACAATTCTTCAAGTATTCAGTTGGATTTTGTTTTGTTTTAGACCAGAAAAGTGAATCTGATTTTAATGTGTCTAAAATATCCCCTAATGTGAACAGTTTCACTAGTTTTAAAAATTGGCTTATTTCACATCTACTATGGCATTGTTGGCAGATAAATTAAATAGAAGATTAAACCTTGAGACATGGGTCTAAAGGTTTTTAAAAACTTGTAGAATTATGTCTTCTTTTAAATAATTAAGTTTCCATGATTTCTTACGGAATTCTACCTCCTATGTCTGAGTTGACACTTTAAAGCAATGAAAGAATGTGCTAATTTGTAAACTTTCAATTATCCTACACTTACTCTGAAGCAGGCACCTTCTCTGGAAGTGAGGTCTGTCTATACATTGTGGCCAGAATGGTGTGCTTGCTAAAGCTAAAAGGTACTAGATGCTTTTTAGGATAGAAAAATTTATAAGCTAGCAATCTTTTCCACTTGGAAATCACATACTTTTTTTTTTTTTTTCTTTTTTTTGCCTCAGGGACCTTTACAATATCAAGGGATATTTGATCAAAACTTCTACTATGAGAGCCTTTGTTCTAAGCTAGAGTACTTTTAAAAAATGTCCAAAGAATCTGTGTCTCAAAGTCAAAAATAAAGTTGCCAAACTATTTCAGATTATATATCAGCTTGGTCTGTGAACTAAAAATAAAATAATGATAGGTATCATGACTTCTCCAAAAGAATAAAGATAAAATCTGACAGCAGAGTGAAAACTTGGTGAACATTAATGTCATAGGAGGAACATAAAGAAACGACTCATATGAAACATAGAAGGCAAATGCTTTGCAATGTTAATAAAAGGAGTTGCGATGCAAATAGTGTATGCTGAATGGTGGGGCTAGAACTCCAGGACTTTCACAGACAGGACTGGCTATATAATTTGCACGTTTCATCACAAAATATAAATATTGAGCCTTTTGTTAAAACATTACTGAGAAATTGAAGAGATTTTGGAGTGGCAGGAAGATGGCAGAATAAAACTCTCCAGTGCTCATTCCCTAACAGAACCATCAATTTGAATAACCATTTATGCATGAAAAAACCTTCACAAAAGCTAAGGAATCCAGGTGAGAGATCATAGCACTTAGGTGGAGCACAAAAATAAGACAAAATGCATTGAGGTGAGCAGGAAGGATAGTTTCACATTAACTATGTCACTGCTTCCCCAAGCCTGGGCAGAACGGCACGGAGAGAGGTACTCAAAGCAGGGGAAAAGGCATGTGAAGTTGACATTTGACTTCACTGTGCATTCCAGCAACAGGCTTACCCCAAATGAACCTTGGTGTCAAGTCAGCTCCCATAGCCTCAGGGTCCAGACTAGCCACCACAGACTCAGAGGCGAGGCCCACCACAACAGTAGGCTATCCCCTGCAGCCCCACACTCCAGAAGACCCAAGCTCCAGGCCCACTCTAATGAATCCAGGGTCCAGGGCCTGCTCCAGTAGACTCTGGTGCTTATCTGGCTACTGTGGATCCAGGCTCCAGGCCAGCCCCTATAACCCAGAAGTTGGGCTTGCATCTGTAGAGTAAAGTTCCTGGACCACTCCAGGATCTGGCTGGCCCCTGCAGACCTAGCCTTCAGGTCTATTTCTATGGACCCAAAAGCCAGGCTCTTTCCAGTCCCATATCACCTCCTGTAAATCAATGCTTCATGCTGGCTTCTGCAAATACAGGCTCTAGGATCCCCTTTGTGGACCCAGATTCAATGCCTATCTCTGGGGACCCAATCACTAGGCCCACCCAAATGGAACCTGGTACCAAGCCAGTATATGGACCCAGATTCCAGGCCAGACTACCTAAGGATGGTAGTAGGAAACATACCAATAGACACCACCAAATGGCTTGCTAGAATCTGTGAACAGGTTGAATGGTAAAGTGCTTTCCCTGCCAAAGCCAGTCTGTAAGGACTGGAAAAGGTATCTACTTTTTCAAATGTGAAGACACCTATAAAAGTCCACTAAGATAATGAATAACCAAGGAAACATGACACCATCAATAATTGACTCTGAAGAAATGGAGATCTATGAACTATCAGACAAATAACTCAAAATAAAGAAACAGAAAAAAACCTCAGTGAGCTATAAAAAACATATATAGGCAACTAAAGGAAGTCTGAAAAACAACATACAAACAAAATAAAAGTTAAACAAAGAGATAGAAACTAAAAAAACAGTCATTCTGGAGATAAAGAACACAATGACTGAATTGAAAAATTCTGTGGGGACCTTAAATGGCAGACTTGATCAAGGAGAAGAATCAGCAAGCTTGATGACAGGTCATTTGAAATTATCAAGTCAAAGAAACAAAAAAAGAATTTAAAAAGTGAGGAAGCCTATGGGACTTATGAGACATAAAGTAAAATGATATGTGCATTATGGAATTCCCAGAAGGAATAGAGAAAGAGAAAGAAGATGAAAAGCAATTTAAAGAAGTAATGACAGAAAACTTCCCAAATCTGGAGAGGGAAATGAGTACTCAGATTCATGAAGCACAAATAATCCAAAATAGATTAAATATAAGGAGATCTTTACCAAGACATATTGTAATGAAATTATCAAAAGTCAAAGACAAAGAGAAAACTTTGAAAACAGCAAGAGAAAAACAACTTGTCACATACAAGGGGAACTCCTTAAGAGTATCAAAGGATTTCTCAGCAGCAATCTTGCAGGCCCAGAAAGCATGGGGTGATATATTTGAGTGCTGAATGAAAAAACAAAACAAAACAAAACAAAACTGCCAACCAAGAATACTATACCCATCAGGGGTATTCTTCAGAAATGAAGGAGAGATACAGACTTTTCTAGACAAACAATAGCTATGGGAATTCATCTCCACTAGACCTGCCTTGCAAGAAATCCTAGGTAGTTCTTCAAGTTGAAACGAAAGGACTAACAACGTGAAAATATATGTAAGTATCAAACTCACTGAAAAGGTAAGAATATAGATAAATTCAGAATACTCGAATATTGTAATAGTCATGTGTAAGTCACCTTTAACTCTAATATAAAAGTTAAAAAGCAAAATGTATTAAAATAAATATAGCCAGGCATGGTGGCATGCACCCATAGTCCCAGCCACTAGGGAGGCTGAGACAGGAGGATTGTTTGACCCCAGGAGTTCAAGCCTGCAGTGAGCTATGGCTGTGCCACTGGACTTCATCCTGGGTGACAGAGTGAGATCCCATCTCTAAAAACAAACAAACAAACAAATAAAAACAAACACACACACACACACACAAACAAAAACTATACCTGAATTAATGGATACAAAATATATAAAATATGTTATTAGTAAATGGTGACCTAAAATAACATATACTGTCAGAGAAGGAGAAGTTAACAAAGAGAGTTTTTGTATGCAATTGAAGGTAAGTTGTTATCAGCTTAACATAGACTGCTACAAGTAAAAAGTGTTTTATGGAAACCTCATAGGAAACACACCAAAAAATCCTGTAGTAGATAACAAAACATAAAGATACAGAAATCAAAACATACCAATACAAAAAAAAATCATAAAATCACAAAAGAAGACAATAAGAGAAGAAGAAATAAACAAAGGAACTACAAAACAATCAGAAAATAATGAACACAATGGCAGTAGTAAAGTTCTTACCTATCAATAGCACTTTAAACATAAATGTAAATGGATTAAATTACCAATGAAAAGACACAGAGTGACTGAATTGATTATAAAAAGATACAATTATATGTTGCCAGAAGAGACTCACTTTAATTTTAAGGACATGAATAGGTTGAAGGTAAAGGAATGGAAAAAGGTATTTCCTGCAAATGGTAACCAAAAGAAAGTGGGGATAGCCACGTTTACATCAGACTAAATATACTTTAAGTCAAAAACTGATACAGGAAACAAGTAAAGTCATTATATAATGAGAAAGGGGGCAATTTATCAAGAGGATATAACAGTCATAAATATGCTCCCAACATTGGAGCACCTAAATATATAAAACAAATATTAATGCAACTGAAAGGAGAAACAGACAGCAATAAGACAGTAGGGATCATTAATACCCCACTTTCAATAATGAACAGATCATTTAGATGGAAAATAAGTAAGGAAACAGAAGACTTGAACAACACTATAGACCAAATAGACCCAGTAGGTATAGATGAAGCATTTCATCCAACAGGTGCAAAATATACATTCTTTTTAAGCACACACAGAACATTCTCCAGGATATATCATATGTTAGGCCACAGAGCAAGTTTTAACAATTTAAGAAGATAGAAATCATATCAAGTATCTCTTAAAATTACAATGCTATGAAACTAGAAATAAATAACAGGAGAAAAATCGAAAGTTCACAAATATGTGAAAATTAAAGAATGCAATCCTGAAGAACAAATGAATCAAAGTAGAAATAAAAAAGAAATAAAAAAAATCTGGAGACAAATGAAAACAGAAACACAACATATCAAAACTTAGGGAATGCAGTAAAATCAGTACTAAGAAGGAATTTTGTAGCAACAAATGACTACATTAAGAAAAAAAAGAAAGAACTGAAATAACCTATTATTTTACCCCAAGGAACCAGAAAAGAAACATTCTAATTCCAATATTAACAGAAGGAAAATAATAATAAACAGCAGAGCCAAACCAAAGGAAAGAGACTAGAAAAATAGTAGAAACGATTAACAAAACTAAGAGTTGTTTTTTTTTTTTTTTTTTTTTTTTTTTTTTTGAGACGGAGTCTCGCTCTGTCACCCAGGCTAGAGTGCAGTGGCTCGATCTCGGTTCACTTCAAGTTCTGCCTCCCGGATTCACGCCATTCTCCTGTCTCAGCCTACCAAGTAGCTGGGACTACAGGCGCCCACCACAGCACCCCGCTAATTTTTTGTATTTTTCCTAGAGACGGGGTTTCACCGTATTAGCCAGGATGGTCTTGATCTCTTGACCTCGTGATCCGCCCCTCTCGGCCTCCCAAATTGCTGGGATTATAGGTGTGAGCCACCATGCCCGGCCAAGAATTGTGTGTGTGTTTTTTTTTAAGATAAACAAATTGACAAATCATTAGTAAGTCTATGAAAAACAGAAAAGATTCAAATAGATAAAATTATAAATAAAAAGGAGATTTTACAACTGATACTCCCCAAATACAAAGGATCTTAGACTTCTGGAACAGTTATATGACAACACATTGCTTAACCAGAAAAAAATAGATAAATTCCTAGAAACATATTATCTACCAAAATTGATTTATGAAAAATAGAAAATACGAACTGGTCAGTAACAAGTAATAAGGTTGAGTCAGTAATTAAAAACCCAACAACAAGAGCAATAAACAAAGCTCAAGACCAGATGCCTTTACTGGTTAATTTCATGAAACATTTAAAAAAGAATTAATGCCATTTTGTTCTGAAACCCTTCTAAAAAATTGAAGAGTGGAGAACACTTCTAAACTCATTTTACAATGTCAGAATTATCATGACATCAAAGATAGACAGGGACACAAAAAAGAAAAGAAAATTACAGGTCAATATCTCTGATGAACATAAGAGACAAAAATTCTCCATGAAATACTAGCAAATTGAATTAAACAGCAAATTAAAAGGATCATATGCCATTTTCAAATGAAATATATTGCTGGGGTGTAAGATTGGTTTATATTTGCAAATCAATAAATGTAAAACACTATGTTACCAGAAGGATCAATATTGTATGACCATCTTAACAGATGCAAAAAAAATCTGATAAAATTTAATATCATTTCATGATGAAAACTCAACAAAATAAGTGCAAAAAGAATATACCTCAACATAGTAATGGCCATATATGACAAGACTACAGCTAACATCATAACAGTAAAATGTGGAAACGTTTTCTCTAAGATCAGGACCAAGATGAAAATGATCACTCTACCCACTTCTACTCAAGATAGTACTGGAAATTCTAGCCAGAAGAATTCAGTAAGAAAAAGAAATAAAGCCATCTAACTTGTTAAAGAAAGAAGTAACATTTTCTGTTCTCAAGCAACACAATATTACACATAGGAAATCCTAAAGCCTCGACAGCAACAAAGAAAGCACAACACCAACTGCTAGAACTAATAAACAAACTCGGGAAACTTGCAGGACAAAATACTAGCATACAATAATCAAGTTGAGTTTTTATGTAGTAATAGCAAATATCAGAAAAAAATAGAGAAAAAAATTACATTTACAATAGCATCAAAAAGAATAAAATATGTAGACACATACTTAAGAAGGTAAAAGATACGTATGCTCAAAACTACAAAACATTGAAAAAAGAAGTCGAAAAAGTCAAAATAAATGGAAGAATTAATAATGCTAAAACATTTATATTATCTGAAGAAATCTACAGGTTCAGCATATTTCTTACCAAAATTCTAAAGACTTACTTTTATAGAAATAGAAAAAACAATATCAAATTTTATATGAAACCACAAACAACCTTGCAAGGCCAGAGTTTTCTTGAGCAAAATGAACAAAGCTGGAGGTATCATAGTACCTGACCTCAAAATATAATGCAAACCTACAGAAATCAAAACGGCATAGTACTGGCATAAAAATAGAAGTATAGACCAATGGAACAGAATAGAGAGCCCAGAAATAAGTCCACACACTTATGGTCAGTTGGTCTTTAACAAAGAACACACGACGGTCAAAAGATAATCTCTTTAATAAGTTATGCTGGAAAAACTGGATATCTGTATGCAGAAGAGGGAAATTGGACTCATCTTACATGACACACATAAATTAACTCGAAATGGGTTACATAAATGTAAGACCTGAAACCATGAAACTACTAGAAGGAAACATAGAGGAAAAGCTTTTTGACACATTGGTCTGGGCAATGATTTCTTGGATATGACCCCAAAAATGCAGGCAACAAAAGCAAAACAGATAAACAGAGTTGCATCAAACTAAAACTTCTGCATAGCAAAGGAAATAACAGAATGAAGAGAAAACTGAAGGAATAAGAAAAAATATTTGCAAACCATACATTTGATAAGGGGTAATATCCAACATATATAAGGAACTCAAACAACTCATAACCAAGAAAACAAAAAAACTCTATTAAAAATTGTCTAAGTATCAGAAAAGTCATTTCTTAAAAGAAGAAATACAAATGATCAGAAGGTATATGAAAAAAATTCAATATCATTAATCATTGGGGTACTCCAAATCAAAATCACAATGATATATCACCTTGCACCTGTTAAAATGGCAATTATTGAAACAATAGGAGATAATTAGTTTTGGAGAGGATGTAGAGAAAAGAACCCTTGTGTAGTTTTGGTGGGGATATAAATTGGTACAGCCTATGAAAAACAGTGTGGCATTTCCTTATAGAATTAAAAATAAAACTATCATGTGATCCAGCAATTCCACTTCTGGGTAGAATCTAAAGTAAATGAAATCAGTATGTCACTGAGATATTTGCACTCCCATATTTGTTGCAACTTTATTCACAATAATCAAGATACAGAATCAACCAACATGTCTATCACCAGATGAACAGACAAAGAAAATGTGACATATTTTGCACAATGGACTATTAGGACTATTATCCAGTGCTAAACAAAAGGAAATCCTGTCATTTGCCATAATATGAATGAACATGGAGGACTTTATGCTAAATAAAATAAGTTAAACAAAGAAAAACAATGCGTGATCTCGCTTACATATGGAATCTAGAAAAATCAAACCCATAGAGGTGGAGAGTAGAATGGTGTTTAGGGCTGGGGGTAGGGAAATAGAGATGTATTAGTCAAAAGTTTCAACGTTTTTTAAGTGGAATAATTTCTATATTTCTAATGTACATCATGGTGACTATAATTAACGTTACTATGTAACGCACTTGAAATTTACTAGAAGGGTAGGTCTTAAGTGTTCTCACCACACACACACACACACACACACACACACACACGTACACAAATAGTAGCTAGGGGAGGTGATTGATTATAGTAATCATATCACAATATATAGATATATGAAATAATCACATTGTACACATAAATATATACAATCAAATTTTATTGTCAATTACACATCAATAAATCTGAGAAAAAAGGTGGAAAAAAGGGACTCAGTATCAGAGGTGAGGTAAGTCTGGGTAACAGTAAGAACCCCCTGTCCTAAGGAGATAAGAGTCAGTTACAGAGCAGGGGCTATGCCTTGCTACCCCAGACCAATCCTGAATGAGGGGTGGAGGGTGAAGAAATGATAGAAATGTGCTCTAATTTTAGGTCAGTGCCACAGAAAAGAGCCATAGTCCTCCTTGGGCCATAAGACATAAGTTATGTTGTGGTAATAAATCTCACTGATTTATTTCACAGGAAGTCCAAAGTTACTGATACAGACAATACGTTCACGTTAGTAAAACAAGTATTTTGTACACTTGGAAAAAAAAGAATTTTAAGATGACAGCTGAGTTTTAAATGGGTTCAAGACTCACCTAAGTATGGGGCCCTCCATGAAGGTATGGGTCACAGGCAGATAAAGCTAGTCTTGCTTACTCAAGATGTAACTCTAAGACTATTCATAAACAGCTTTGTTTGAATTGGAGAGTTTAGTTGTGAAATAATATAAGCTGTTGGGAAACAGGTATCAAATTTTACTGGCCTCTGAATCTTTTGTTTGTTCGTTTGTTCGTTTTAGAATAAGCTATTTACAGTTTTCCTCCTAGGTTGTAGATAATTTTTGAGTTTGGTGAGGTAAGGTAGTCACAGAAAGCATTGCTTAGGAAAAAAAGAAACTGTTATTACTGGTACTATGTGATAAATTGCAATAAATGAAAGACTGAAGGCAAATAATGAAAGCAGAAGGATATAGCAATTGTCTAGGAAAAAGGTGATAAAGATCTGAACAAGCATCCTATATGTGAACACAAAAGTTATATTATGTGGTAAAATGGGGACCCTCATATATTGTTGTGGTGAATGCATAGTGGCATAATTGCACACCTACAAATGTTAAGCACTGAGTTACCACATGACCCAATGATTCCACTCCACAGTGTGTGTCAAAGAGAAATGAAAATATACGTTCACACAAAATCTTGTACATGAATGTGTATAAACACACTATTTATAATAGCCAGAAAATTGATACAGCCCAAATATCTGTTAACTGTTGAATGACAACAAAATGTGGTATATCCATAGAATGGAATATTATTCAGCATGAAAAGAATGAAGTACAGGGTGAGCATCTCTAGTCCAAAAATTCAAAACTTAAAATGCTCCAAGATCCAAAACCTTTTGAAAGCTGACATGGCATCACAAGTGGAAAGTTTCACACCTGACCTAACGTGATGGGTCTTCATCAAAATGCAGATGCATGACAGTTTATTTAGTGTTCCCAATGGAAAAAAGATCCTTTCAGCTCCCTTTAGCTGTGAGAATATCTTTTCTGCACATGCCCAAATTCTCCCACAGAAGCACACTCATAAAAGATAACAAAATGTCTTGTGTGCAGTTCTGACATGCCAACAGCGTATTTCTCACAATGCCCCATATGGGGCAAAGACCTATGTTCATTATTCACAGTTGGTGTTTTGTCTTGCTTATTCTTTCTTCTGTGGCATAAGGGTATTGTTGAAAATATCAGCAAGGCCCGGAGATATCCCTGTGGGTAACAGTAATAAGAAAAAGAGAAGGCCTTTATGTTTATTGATAGCACAGAAAGTCAAGTTGTTGGAGAAGCTACACAGTAGTATAAGTGTGAAACATCTTACAGAAGAGTATAGTGTTGGAATGACCACCATATATAACCTGAAGAAACAAGGATAAATTGTTGAAATTCTATGCTGAAAGTTCATAGAAGTTAATTTTTTTAAAAATTGCATAAGTTAAAAGTGAAGATTTCAATTGTGTATTGCAAGAGTGAATTTGTCAGTATTACAGTGAACACATTTCACTTAATGATATGCTGATCATGAAACAAGCAAAGATCTACTACAATAAACTGGAAACTGAATGTTCAATAGACTCGTGAAAGAAACTTATAAAATGGCATTAAATTTTAAAGATTTGTAGTAATAAAGCATCTGTTGATCATGAAGCAGTGGAGAAATTTATTGATGGGTTAGCCAAGGTTATCGCTCATAAAAATCTGATGCCAGAATAAATCTGTAATGCTGATGAAGCTTTGTTGTTTTGGTTATTGCCACAGAAAGACATTGAATACAGTTGATGAGACAGTTCCTACAGGAATTAAGGATGCCAAGGACAACATAACTGTGCTGGGATGTGCTAAAGCAGCAGGCACACATAAGTTTAAATTTACTGTGATAGGCAAAAGCTTAGGTCCTCTGTTTTCTTATTCTTTCGTTATTATGTTAACAGAACTCATAAATCACCAGAAACATCTTTTCTGATGGTTCTACAAACATTTTGTGTCAGCAGCTTGTGGTCACTTCAGGGAAGGTGGACTAGATCATGACTGCTAGATTTTGTTATTCCTTGATAACTGCTCTGCTCACCCTCTGGCTGAAATTCTCATCAAAAAGAACGTTTATGCTGTGTACTTTCTCCCAAATGTGGTTTTACTAATTCAGTCATGTGGACCAGAGTATTCTTAGATCAATGAAGAGTAAATATGAGAACACTATCTTGAACAGCATGCCAGCAGCATTGAACTGAGGTATGGATGTGGGAGGTTTCCAAAAGAAATCTGGCATAAAGAATGCTGTGTAAGTTGTTGCCAGTGCTTAGAATGCAGTGACTAAAGACAGTTGGGCATGCCTGGCAAAACCTTTGGCCTGTATGTTCAGTGATGACAAATAAGATGGTGACTTTGAAGAATTCTGGAGGTCAAGTGGAAAAAAATGATGTCTGATTTCCTTATATATGCAAAAATATATACTTTCAGAGTCCTTCAGTAAGCTGAAGGGATAATTGAAAGACTTTTTTTTTTTCTTTTTAAGACAGACTCGCTTTGTCGCCCAGGGGCTGGAGTGCAGTGGCAAGTGATTTTACCCCCTCAGCCTCTCAAGTAGCTGGGACTACAGGCATGCACCACCAAACCCAGCTAATTATTCTAGTTTTTCTATTTTTTGTAGTAATGGGTTTCTCCATGAAACTCAGGCTGGTCTCAAACACCTGGGCTCAAGTCCACCTTGGCCTCCCTAAATACTGGGGTTGCAGTCGTGAGCTGCCGCACCCAGAGGAAAAACATTTAACATTGTTAATTAAGCTCTAGTTGTCACTCATGGATGGTGAAATAGCCAAAATGGTTTTGGATTACAGTGATAGTGATAATCGTGACAATGAAGATGATATTGCTAATATTGCAGGAAAAGGGTCTATAGACAACATGGTGAAAATATGTGATGGGCTTATGGAAAGACCAGAGCAGTGCACATTCATAACAGGACCAGAAATCGTGTAAGTTTATGCACTCGAAGAGGAACTTCTAAGACAACAACCATTGTTAATGAGGCAAATGACTTTGGCTGAAGCATTTTAAGAAGCCATTGATCAGAATGCCTCCTCGTCCCTAGAGGGTCCACTTCCTGGTGCCACAACTGTTTCTGACGTTTCTTCTCACCTAAAAACAAAATGCAGTGTACAGTAACCTTGCAATGAAAACATGGCATTGTAGGTGGAGACTGAAAGTCTGCCATTGTTTATTGTTGCTATTGTTTAACAGCTGATGCAGGTATTCTGATGATGCTACTGTGTTGCTTATTTTCCCTGAGCATATTATCATTTTTTCCTGTGTAGATGATATGTCTTTTTTTTTTTTTTTTTTTTTTTTTTGAGAAGAAGTCTCTCATTGCTCAGGCTGGAGTGCAATGGCACAATCTCAGCTCACCGCAACCTCCACTTCCCAGATTCAAGTGATTCTCCTGCCTCAGCCTCCCAAGTAGCTGGGATTACAGGCTCCTGTCCCCACGCCTGGCTAATTTTGTATTTTTGGAAGAGATGAGGTTTCTCCATGTTGGTCAGGCTTGTCTCGAACTCCTAACCTCAGGAGATCCACCTGCCTCAGCCTCCCAGAGTGCTGGGATTACAGGCATGAGCCACCGCGCCCGGTCCATGTTTTTTATTGTTAAGTGCTTATGTTTAGATAAGGGTGAGAAAATAATTGCTTCTCGGTAGCATATAAAATTAGAGTCAGGAATGATGGTGATACCAAAAATACCACACCAATTGTTCACATGGGTGACTGAGATAGTGACACTTTTGCTTTCTGATGGTTCAACATACACACACTTTATTTCATGCACAAAATTATTTAAAATATTGTGTAAAGTTACCTTTAGGCCATGATATGAGGTATATATGAAACATAAATACGTTTTGCATTTAGACTTGGGTCATATCCCCAAAACATCTCATTAGGTATATGCAAATATTCCCAAATCTGAAAAAAAAAAAAAACCTGAAATCTAAAACACTTCTAGTCCCAAGCATTTCAAGTAAAGAATACTGAACCAGTACAGATACCTGCTGCAATGTAGATGATCCTTGAAAACATTGTCCTAAGTGACAGAAGCCAGATAAAACAAGGCAACATATTGTATGATTTATATGACATATTCAGAAGAGGCAAATCTATAGAGACAAAAAGTATATTAGTGTTTTCAAGGGATGAGGGCATCAGGGAATAGAGAGTAATAGCTAACAGGTTTTGGGCTTGTTTTGGGGGGTTATCTAATTCTGAAATTTGACAGTAGTACTGATTGTACAACTCTGAGAATATAGTACTAAAAACAACTGAGGTGTATGTTTTAAAAGGGTGACTTGGATGATATGTGAACTATGTCTCAATAAAACTGTTGCTAAAATTGATACATAAATTAAAAAGGATCAATATGTATACTTTAAACATGTGTAATTCATTGTATGTCCATTCTACTTAAATAAAGCTGCTTTAAAATATTAAGGAAGATAATGCCAATATAAAATTACAAAGTGGAAAAAAGAAAATGAAATTTTGAAATACAAAATATTTTCAACTCTTTATAAATAAAAACATTTGAATATGGATATTGAGAGAATGTGAAGTGTTACAAAGCAGAGGTTAATATTTAGAATTTTTTTTACTTACTTGATGATTGAGTGAGTTATAGTAAGTAATAAGTAATAAACCTGACATAGGTTGCTATGTGACCAGCAGTCAATATTGGCATAGAAATAGGAGATCCTTTTCAAAATTAAGATTATTGAGCTTTCTTTCTAAATAAGCTTTCTTATTTATTGCTGAATCTCCAGTATCTACCACAGTAGTCGGCAAACTGTGTCCATGGGTCAATTCCAGTCTGCAACAGGTTTTAGTACCCTATGAGATAACAATGGTTGACAAAAATCAAAAGATGATCAATAATTCATGATACACGAAAATGATATGAAATTTAAATTTCTGCATTCATAGGTGGGTTTATTTAACATGGCCATGTCCACATTGTTGTTTTTATATTAAAATGGCAGAATGAATAGTTGCAACAGAGATATATGGCCTACAATGTCTAAAACATTTGCTATCTGGATTTTATAAGAAACATTTGATGTTCTCTGGTCTTGACGAAAGCTAGTACATGGTAGGTATTCAAAGATTGTTTTGTGGAATGAAGTAATGAAGGGAAAAACTATGTACTAGGAATGGAATTTGCTTATGATTTAGTTAGTTTGAGGTTCCAGAGGACCATCTCCTGACAAATGTCTATCAGGCATTGGGAGAGGGAACGTGGAAGCATGAGGGAGGGAAGCAGGATAGAGGCATTGACTTTCATTCTCACAAAATGAAAATTATGACATTACTAAGAGAAATAAAGAGTAGAAGAGTGGTCTTAGACTGTGAAGAATACTGTTTTATAAGGTGACAAGAGAAAGAGAAGTAGGATAAGAGGTAAAAAGAAATATGTTAAGTAAGAGGAGAATACTTGACAAAAGTACTCCTGTGAAAGCCCAGAGAAGGAAGGATTTTGTTTCAAGGGGGTCAGTTTTGCTTAGTGTCCATGCTGCAATTGTGAAGATATTAGTGAACTGGGAGAATAAAATTGTTTCACAGGAGAGGAGGAACCTATAATAACGCTAAAATGAAAAATTAGTCAAATAATTTAACTAAACATTACATTGACTAAAGCATTGAGAGTTAAAAACCTTTTCAAATAGTTATTATATAGGGAAATCTGAAAAGGAAATCATGCTGTGTTCAATTTGTAGAAATATGTTGGTTCATCCAAGCACAAAGACATTCAGGTTAGTGATGCATCATTAAAAATAAATTATCAAATTAATTTCCTAATAGCTCAGGCCAAGACATTCAACCAAAAACACTTGACCACATGCTTTTTTGGAGCTCAGAATGTCAGAATAAATGTACAGTTCTTATGTTTTATTGAAAGAAGAAAGATAAATGCTTTAATTCAAACAACAGACGTTTTTTCCTATTAAATCTTTGCTATTATTTTATCATTTACAATAAATGGCTCAATAAAAATGAAATATTATTTTTTCTATCATGCTGTGGTTTTCTTCTGATGTTCAGTAAGCATTATGTTGCATACAAGCCATTAAACTTGCCCCTAAGGTCTATTGGCATTAGCTAGAGATCTTGATTGATAACTGTTTATATGTGACACTAAACCTTCTTGTGTTTTGCTTATTTCTAGCAAATGAAAACAAGTCCCTCTAGACCTCGAGGCAAAATTTAAATCGGTCTTTTACCTCATGCTGCACTGTCTTGCCTCTCACTGATCTAATATTACTACAGCTAATGTTTTCTCTATCACAGTCAAAGTGATCAGGCAAGTTTAATTGCTTCAAAGTAATATAATTGAATTTATACTTTTATTGGCCAATTTCCAGTTCTAGCAGTGTCTGGCTAAACCTGATAGTTGAAGCACTTGTGAGATTCATACATAAGTTACTTTTGTCCAAGTGCTTACATGTGATCCTTAAGTTTTATTTTTTAAAGTATACAATGCTATTATGTTTTGCTATACCACCACCAAATAAAAGATGTAAGAATGGGCATTCTTTAAATACTCTTTTCACTTATCTTTAATTATATTCTATTTTACTTTTTTTCCTTTAAATTTCTTTCAATTGTTAGAAACATTCCTTTAAATCATTGAATTGCTTTTGTTGTTGTTTTGTTTATAAAACAGACGGCTTACTATGGTCAGTAGAACATAATTCAAAGACTGAATTATTAATATGCTACATCTTTTTTATATAGCCATTTAGTTCAATAATAATTTGTCTACAAAATGAATATTTCAGAAATAAGTTTCAATAAAAGTCAATGTGTGTTCAATATAACAAATATAATATTAAATGTAGGAAAGAAAATAGCATTTACCAAAAAGAATACTTATAAAACACAAAATAATAAAGAATTGACCATAGTTTACTACTAACATACAACTTATTTTTAATATTAAAAGTGTTGAATTTTATTTTTATTTTTTCAATTGCTCCCTCTTTTGGCTTATGTGGATTTCCTATTATTACTTTGGTGTGATATTGTTTTTTGCTTTCTATAAGAGAATGCACTTGACTGCCTGGATCTAAATGGAGACTAGACAGAGTTCAGCTTCTAAAAGTTGAAAAGGCATAGATCTGCAAAGCAGCATGCAAAGGGCTCAACTTTTCTTTCCCAGATATGAACACATATTTCGAGACAGATATTTGGTAGATGTTTTCTTCTTTTAATAACTACTGGGGGAAAGGAAAGTATAAAGTAGCTAAAATATGGCCTTGAGAATTTTGAAATCCTGTGGAGTGGGAGTAATAGATACCAGAAAAGTCTTTTTTTAAAGCTACCACAGTTTTCTGTCTTATAAACAGAGCTCTGAAGACACTTTTCATGCCGATAGTTTTTATAATGGATAGAACAAAGCAATCGACTGTTTCCTTAAGCAAATATATTTTTAGAAGTCTATCAGCAGCATGCATTAAAGGGTGAACTCAGCAGGCCTAAGTTGTCCAAACCCTACACATTCCAAAAGCCTTCAGGGTTGGGCATTGGCTGAATCTTGAAAGACAACCTCAGAGCTCTTGGAATATTCAGCCTAATAAAAGTGTCTTTGTAAACTGTGTGGCACCTTGGACCACACAGTTTAGGTTAACAGTGTGATATGACAGATGTGTATTTTTGTTTATTTAGGGTCCTGTTATGTGCCATTACGGTTTGACCTCTGGGGGCACTGGAAACTGAGAGTAGCAAGGTCAGTCATGTGGGTGCTCCATGAAGAGATGGTTGAGCCTTGATAAAAACCTTGGGCACCAAGCCTTAGTGAGCCTCTCTAGTTGACAACACTTTTAATGTTGTGTCGTACATCATGCTGGAAGAATTAAGTTCTGTCTGTACAGTTCCATCGAGAAAGGACAAACGGAAGTTTGTGCCTGACTGCTCCTTTCCTTCATGTTACAGACCTTTTTTCTTTGCTCATTTTAAATTGTATTATATGTTTGTAATAAACTGTAACCTTCAACATAATAACTTTTCTGAGTTCTGTGAATCTGAGTGTATCATCAAATCTGAGGGTGATCTTGGGGACCCCCATCACAAGCAGAAATGGAGATGTGTAGGAAGCTGTATCCGTAAGTTAAATTACCCTGAATAACAATGTATAACATTTTTGCGATGTAAGCAGAATTGCATCTCTATATAATGTTTCCTCTGTGAAAACTATCTTAAAAATAGATTTTAATTAGAGTGTGATTGCAAATTGTTGCTTGTTTTTGGAGATACATAATTTTGGTTAAGAGGCAGCTTGGAAGAGCCTGAAAGTGAGACCTACTAACTGGAGGAAGGAATTAGTCATGTCCTTTATGTTATTTATCTTATTTTGAGGGCGGAACCACCAACTGTTTTGCTTTGTGAAACTCAAAATGGTGGTATTAATGAGGATACATCCAAAGTTAATTGAAGTTGAATAACTCAAACATCGAGGAATATAAAAGCAGAAAAAGTTACACCTTCTTGTGATAATTCAAAAATGTTAATTGTGATGAAATTACCCTTTGGCTACTTTACCTTTCGTACAGAAATTGGACGATTTCATTGATATATTGTTATTTTGCAAGGACTGTAGGCTAAAGTAACAGACAGAAGGGAAAACATCTGCTAAAGTAAGTGCATATTTTTAATTTTAGTCACGGTGGAAAGAGCAGTCCCATGAGAGTAAGTAAGACTTAAGGGCACAGGTTTTCTTCTTTTAGGACTGGACTCTGGAGAGTCTAGATGTGCTGGAGCCATCCTGGGCGCTAGGGAAATACAACGTACCTCTGTTACAGGAAAACAAGTTGGGAACAAGGTAGGGAAAGAACACTTTCTAAGTTAGAAAGACAGCTGTCTAAGCAATCCTTGAAGACCATCAATACCTTTCAGCTCCAGGAACAATGTTTCTATGACACAGTTGTAAAAAATTCTGATGATTTTTATTGTTGTTGCTGAGATCCTCAAGTGCTTTGTAAAATATATAAAATGTTATAGCTTGTTTTTTTCTGTAATGTGAGAAATTAAAGAACTGAATTGGGTATTTACTTTTTGCCCCTCTAGATCTACTTTGCCATTATTCCTCTCTGTTGTCTGCTCCAGGAAGCAGACCTATGAATGGCAGCAATTCTTGCTTGTTGACTTCCATTTGGATACAGCCATGGTAGATATCATGAGAAAATAAAAAATTGAGAATAAATTAATACCAAGATTTGTATAACTCTGGCTGCTTCTGTGCTTGAGTTCAATAGGCTGTCTGCATTTCCCTGCAGAAGGCCAGAGTTCCTTTCAGATGACCCTCTCTGCAGAGCTAAATTTCTGTAGCTGTTCCCTTCCCTTGTTCCTTCAGGCTTAGGATTGTGACAGTTTCCACTGTTGTTAGTCCTGGAATGCACTATTCCTTGTTGGTTTCTTTTAATCCTGACCATGGCTTTGTAAATAGTCACCTATCATCTTTGAGCATGCTGTGTTCTGCCAGGACCTTGAATGGCTCAGTAATGACCCGGTATAACCTTAGATAGGCTCTGAAAACAACATAAATAGAATGGAAGAATATTTGTACATTATTTCTTCCCAGAATGCTTCCCCTGCATCTTTTCACAATCCCAGTATTAGCCTAGCAGTCCTTCCAGACTCAGCCTGAGCATCTCTTCCTCCAATAATTCTGCTCTTATGCTTTTCTGAAACTTCTATCTCACTTTCTAACTCTCTTTACCCCCACCCACTTTGACTTTGATGTTTCCTCTATAGATATGTTATTATACCTGTATTGTAATTATATGCTTATTTTATTTGACCATTTTTAATAATTGTAGTAAGCTCTTGGAATACTTTGCATCCCTTAATTGCTTGAACTTTGGAGAGTTTTCTATTGCTTTGATCAATTGTTTCTTTTGTTAATAAGGGAGACCATTATCTCACAGATATTTGTAAGTATAGTTCAGAAATAAAACGAAGAGGGATCAGACTAGAGCGATAATTATATGAATGGAAAGATAATACAAAATATATTGCAAATGAAAATATTAAAAATGTGGTAATTTAAAGGAAATATCCAGTAACCTAATGGAATAGAAAGCAAGGATATGGGTAAAATGATAGTATCATATTCTTTTCAATCATATTCAATACTAGCATGATGTCATGCATGATAACAGAGAAAATCTCCTATCCAACTTATAGAGTGTGTTTTTAATTCTTAGTTTAATGAGAAAGATGCTAGTCAATAGCATATGAACTGTAGCTAATATATTAATAGATTAAGTTAATAATGTATATTAAGTATACAGTACTGAGGAGCAGTTAAAATACAATGTTAAGACAGGGTTTCTGATTTCCAGGAGTTACAATTTAGTAACATAGTCAATAGAGACATGACGCAAGTAAGTAAATACGTAGGCAGAATACAATAAAAAAGATTGATAAAAACAAGTGCATTAAGATTTTAGAAGAGGGACACCACTATGCACTAAAAATGGTGAAAAAAAACAAAGCAAATAAACTGGGATTTCTGATGACCTTTGAAATACATTATGGAAAACTGAAAGTGAGGGGAAGGAAACTGTATGTGAGAGAAAAAATAGTAAATTCTAGAAGCCAACAATGAGTGTCATATGGTTGAAGGACAGAAGTAGTATAGAGAGAGGGTAGAAGGTATGGTTTGTAATGAGAAGTAGCAAAAGAGAATAGTTTAGGTAGGTATGCTGTAACTGAATGCATAGGATCTGGAATACTTGACTAAGCAGTTTGTATTTCACCTGCTGAAGAGAATGTTGGGTGTTGACTGGATGAGTAAAATGCTGAAACTGCTGTCCTAAGAAGATTGATCTGACTATGGTGGGTTAAACAGATTTATATAGAAGGAAGCTGGAAGCCAACTGGTCAGATGGAAAATTGATGAATAATCAATTTGTGACATAGTGAGAACTAAATATGGCTAGTATCAGTGGACAAAAGATGAGCTCAAAGATGTGATAGTCAGGAAGGAAGGAAAAGAGAGAGTTTTGTTTTAGGTGAGGCATATTATTTGGATTTACATTCTTTCTTTACAGAAGCATATGTGACTTTCAGGGAGTAACAACTCTGAGCTTTGGTTTTTTCAATTATCTCAATCTCATCTCTGATAGATTGAGATAATTCAATGTAAATGACTATAGTGCCCTGTTTTTATCACTGCTGTGCATTACCTTCTTGGAGAAGTATTTGACACATTGTAGGTTCCCTCCGAATATCATATTTGCTGAATGAATAAATGAATGAATGGATAGTAAATGGTAGCTACTCTCTCTGTGCTTATTAATAATTACAAATGAATGAATTTGGTGATTGATTGAGTTATATGACTGACAAGTAAAAAATTTCTCAAAGTCAAAAAACTTAGTATTTTCAAAATTGTGTTCATCTATTTGTGATCTCTAGGAGTGCCCTCAGGATTTAATTCAGAACACTCCAGAACAATTTGCAAAGAATGTCCAAGAAATGGAGCACTGGAAGAGTTGATAACTCTTCATGATCATATTTTCTTACTGGTCTTTCACCCTCTTAGTGCTGTTAGGCTTCTTTTGAGAATACAATAGGAGCATATGAGATGTCATGAATATTTGCATTGAAGTCAGAAGAGTTTATTCCTGTCCCAACTGTAACACTTATTTGCTATGTAACCTATGAGAAGCTATCTGAACCTTGATTTCACTATTTGTAAAAGTAGATTCATCCAATATACATCATAAGTAGTAAGTATACTATTAAACTTCGTATTCTATAAAATAACACGCAAATAAAAGACACGAAAATAATAACAAGCCTGAAAATAATATAACTTATTATTCTAATTTGAGTCAATCATATCAAAAAGATTATGGCTAATGAGAAATAGGACATAAAGTTTGGTTACACAAAATCAAACACTAACTGGAAGAGCTGGAAGTGACTTAAATTGCAATCTTAAAGCATTTTTTTTCTATTACTTCCTTTTTTTCCTCAAAAGGTTTTAAATCTTCAGATTTAAGTGGAATTATTGATTCTCCTTTTCATATGATACAAACAATCTCTACCACATTCATAATATTGAGCAATCTAGAAATTATTTAATACACTTCAAGATACAAATTATTGCTCATGTTACACATGAGGTCTTTTATTATGAAGCAAGTCCTCAGTGTAATAAGTAAAGATTTCCTGACAAAATAAGCAATCAACATCAGTGCTCTCTGTCAGAAAGACTTGACTCCATGTGCCAAAGCTATAATATGTCAAATAATCCTTTAATTAGATTACAAAATGTAGCTACTATATGTCAAATATCTATTGATCCCAGGAAGAAAATGGCTTGAGGTTTCTTAATTATGCAACACCAAAATTCATTTGCCATGCAATTAACTCCAAATCACCTTCTTAAGAAATTAATATTAGAGAGAATGTTTAGGCATATAAAAGCGCATAACTGAAATTTAACAAAAAAAAAGCGTTAGTAATGAATAATACTGGGTTTTAAAACATTGCCAGTGTACATACAATTTAGCCTTTTGTTCACTGGTTTTAACATGCATTAACTTAAGAATTTGTACATTGGCTGCAAATATAAAATAGTTTGAGATATTGGAGGAAGGGAATTTATCTTCCAGCTATATAAACTAGTACCAAACATTTGAGCGTCAACTCTAGTGCTGAAGGGAGTTAAAAGGGACTCATTATGGGCCGGGCGCGGTGGCTCAAGCCTGTAATCCCAGCACTTTGGAGGCGGAGACGGGCAGATCACGAGGTCAGGAGATCGAGACCATCCTGGCTAACACGGTGAAACTCCGTCTCTACTAAAAAATACAAAAAACTAGCCGGGGAGGTGGCGGGCGCCTGTAGTCCCAGCTACTCGGGAGGCTGAGGCAGGAGAATGGCGTAAACCCGGGAGGTGGAGCTTGCAGTGAGCTGAGATCCAGCCACTGCACTCCAGCCTGGGCGACAGAGCGAGACTCTGTCTCAAAAAAAAAAAAGGGGGGACTCATTATGATGGTCAAGTTTTGCCCACTTCAGGGGTAAGTAAGGAAATGCTGTGAGAGGAGTGACAGTGGCTTGGGAAAGATTGTGTCAATGGGGTATGTAGCAAAGAGAGGGTATGTATAGAAACAGAATAGCTCCTGGATATTTTCCCATCTTCTTGCTAGGTTTTGGCTGTTTGGTGTAAGAGCTAAACTTATTGCAGAAGGTAGATGGACCAGTTTTTAACTTTCCACCAAGGAGAAATGGAGACAGCATTGGTCTCTGTGGAATGGCCATGACCAACCCTTGGAGATGAAAAAGAAGAAAGGACACAAAAATTGACAACCTGTAAAGAAAACATGGGAGCAGGTGACAGTGCTTTAGAAATCACCAACACAGCCACCAATGAGGAAGCCAAATTACAGAGATAGCAGGGCACAGAAACAGGTTCACAGTGGAAGTCTGGGCTGAGAACAGAGATTTGGTGCCTGCGTTTAGTATGGTATTCAGAATACAAAGAACAGGTACTCACTCTATGTACATGTTTTATTCTCCCTACAGCTTATCATTGATACTGAGAAATTATTATTATTATTATATTTTTTTGAGATAGAGTTTCACTCTGTCACCCAGGCTGGAATGCAGTGGAACAATCTCAGCTCACTGCAACATCCACCTCCTGGGTTTAAGCAATTCTTGTGCCTCAGCCTTCCAAGTAGGTGGGATTACAGACGCCAACCACATGCCTGGTTAATTTTTGTATTTTTCGTAGAGACAGGGTTTCGCCATGTTGGCCAGGCTGGTCTCAAACTCCTGACTTCAGGTGATCCACCGATCTTGGCCTCCCAAAGTGCTGAGATTACAGACATGAGCCACAGCACCCAGCCAATTGAGAAATGATTATTATATAATACTTTTACATCCAGTAGTTGTTTTCCTAATTTGATGCTGGTGCTGTCTTCTGAATAATATTTTTCTTTCTCACTGTATAAATGTTAATAGCATAATAGGTATTAGACTGCTCAGAAGACTTATTATCTAAGAAATTTCTGGATTGAGATAAGACTGACACCTAAGAGATAATCCTTGTTACTACTATTTTTGAGTTGCCGATGAATTAATTAAACATATTTATGCAATGATCTCCACATATATGAGAAGCATTCCATAAAATTTGTACAGTTGAATTAAAAGAGAGAGAGAAAATTAATACATTTTATGCTATGTATTTGTATGTTTAAATGCTACATTTAAACACAAACAAGACAATTTTGGGGGAAAACTCTGTAAGTGCAAATTCTGGAAAATCTGAGCATTCAGTATTTGTTGAAAGCTATCAAAGCCAAATACCAGAAGCAGATACAGGATAGGATAATTGATATAAGAGGAACTAGAATGATGAGTAAAAACTGAACAAGAAACAAAGGAGAGGAAGAGAAAATGGAGAATATTCTCATCAGTGGCATGCATGTATTATCACGAGTCATTTCTCAGAGATCTGATCAGTTTCCTTATAAGGTCCAGGAAAGAGGACCGTGACAGTGGAAGAAGAAGAAAAAGAGGGTTTAAACAATAACTCTGACATATAGTAATTTCTTAATTTGTCTGGAATACATTTGTGATACCCATGTGACAGATAAATAGTGCATGTATTTTCTTTTAAAGAAAATGAAACAAGAAAAATAAGCATGGATTTCGGAAAAGAGGAGAAAGAAAGAAGTTGTTTAAAAGAGTGTTGCACACTAATACCCAGGACTCCGCATGGAGTTGGTTCAATTTCTGTTGACTGTTAATCGACTGCACATACCTGGAGACCAGCAATGCTGAAAATTAAAAGCTTCAGAACTGCTGTGAGGAAGGTGATTCATGGCAATATTTTACTTCCCTCTCCAGGCAAATCTCCATTTATCTCCTGTAGAGTTAGATAGTTTGGGGTTGACTTCTAAGACAGGCTGTCTTTCCCAATAGAGACCTAATCTTTCTGAGAATCTAGTGTGCAACTTTTTAAAAAGACAGTGTTTATATCTGGGGGTGGGATTAACAGTAGGTATTTGATAATTTCAGAAGTTTTTTAAGCAGATTTTTTTTTCATATTTGTAGTCTGTGATCCTATCAATTTATTGCCTGACAAAATCTGTAAATTCCAACTAAAAATCTGTGAGGAAAAGAAATGGGATTTGAATCAGAGTATTTTCTGTTTCATTAAAAGTATGACCTGAATTTTATGACAGCTATGTAATCAGCACTGGGATTGTGAAATAAATTTAAAATTAGATGTTGAAGAGTCACATGTGTTTAATCTTTATATATTTAAAAACAACTGTTTTGTAATCCCAGCACTTTGGGAGGCTGAGGTGGGTGGATCACCTGATGTCAGAAGTTCGAGACCAGTCTGGCCAACATGGTGAAACGTCTCTACTAAAAATACAAAAATTAGCTGGGCATGGTGGCGGGCGCCTGTAATCCCAGCTACGCTGGAAGCTGAAGCAGCAAAATTGTTTGAACCCGGGAGGTGGAGGTTGCAGTGAGCCGAGATTGCACCATTGCACTCCAGTCTGGGTGACAGACAGAGACTCCATCTCAAAAAACAAACAAACAAACAAACAAACAAACAAACAATTTGTTGTCATAGTTCTGTGGTTTGTTACTGATATTTGTCAGGCAGTGGGCTCTGGAGACAGCTGGTATCTAGTCCTGGTTTCACCTTTTGTAGCCACATACAAAAATATATTAGTTTACTCATTTGTAAAGTGAGGTAATAGTACCCACTAATAAGGTTATTTTGAGGATTAATGTAAAGATTTCTTCACAGGGGTGGGTGCTGAATAAACATCTACTACTAGCTATCTGATTAACTACTTACTATCTCTATTTCTATCTATTTAAATGTGTATATAATATTTGGTACAATTTAGAAAATATTGCCATTTGCAATATTATTTTTTTCAGAAGATGTTATTTGGAAATTCAAGGGCCAAGCAAAGGATAACTAACATTCTAAGTATCTGTTCTATGTTATAGATAGCGCTACTTATAAAAATTATATTCCTTCATTTAACTCTCAAAACAGTGCTTTATCCCTTCCCTTTTTATGTCCTTGATATCAAGATGGGTCACAATTTGCTCCACTGGTCACCCTCACATCCATGAAAATTCAGCCTTGGTTCATATATATATATATATATATATATGCACAATATTTATATATAACTGTATATATACACATATATGGTGTACAACATGATTTCTTGAAAAATTGTATATGTGTATATATACATGGTATACAGTGTGATTTTTTTATATATGTGTACATTGTGGAATAATTAAATTAACATATCCATCACCCGACATATTTTTGTGTGTGTGATGAGAACACTTAAAATCTACTCTCAGCAATTTTCAAGAATATATATTTTTTCTTTCTTTGATTGGCACCATACCATGCCAAGATTGTTTTAAGAATATATCATTATTACCTGTAGTTATCATGTTGTACAATAGATCTCCAAGACTGTTTACTGAAATTTTGTACCCTTTGTCCAACATCCCTCCATTCTCTGTCTCTCTGGCTACCGCAGCCCCTGGCAAGCACCGTTCCACTGTCTGCCTCTCTGTCAATGTTTTCAGATTCTACATATAAGTGAAATCATACAGTTTTTTTTTTTTTCTATACCTGGCCAGACTTAGCATAAACGTCCTTAGGTTCATCCACCTTGTGGCAAATGTTCTTTTTACATCTGCTTACATGAAATATTCTGATCTGGAAATACAGCCTCAATAATTACTGCCGATTATTGCATAGTTGTGGAATTAGTGCTTCCTTTGCAGAAGATACAGGCTTCATCAATTTGGTGTTCCTTGAATGGATTATCCTAGACATCTACTCCGATAATAACAATGCTTGATCTTTGTAGATAACATGTAAAAAGAAAGTCTTTAAAAAAAACCCCCATAGTCTTTTGAAGTAGATATATTTCACATACTCCATATTTACATATTTACCCCACTCAGTTATACTATCGAAACATTAGATGAGGAGAGATTAAGTAATTTACCAAAAAAAGAAGGTTGGTAAAGCCTGACATTGGAATTTGAATTCACTTTTTTTAGACTGTCCAGCCTGTGATTTTCTATTTCATCATCTAGTATCTCCTATACAGAATTAAAATGATTCTGTTTACACAGAATAAAATATTTAATATAAGAACTAGATGGTCAACATAAACGTATAATTGTTATCACAGTTACTCCTATTGAGTAGCTAATATGATAAAACATCTTTTGCTTTTATGGAGAAAATAGGTGATAACATTAATATAAACAAAATGATACATTAATAATATAGTGGAAAGTTCTGTGCATTTTCCCACTTTCTTTTTGAAATGCAATGAATAGAAATTGAATTAAACAAAAATGGTGCAAAATCATTGTTACATAACTGTACGCATTAAAGCTTGAAAACATTTGGACTCACTTTAAATACAAAAACATTCATATGGTTTGGGATTAAGGGGCTCAGAAAGCAATATCCTTGGGTTATCTATGGGCAGTGTGCTCAAAGCTGTTCAGATAACAGTCATTCTTCATTCGGACCAAGCACAGAAATAAGATTCAAATGTGGATCCAACATAGTGGATCTTTTTAAGAGGATTTCAGATGTTAAATTCTGAAGAACCGTAATTCAGTTATTCTTATGAAATCATGCCATTCATTGTCTTTTTTGGAGCTTGGCTCACTTCTGTCTACAACCACTAACAGATGCTATTATAAATACCCACAGGAAAACCCCAAAATGTGCTGAATTTTGTATATATGAAAGCTTAAGCTTTAAACATGTTATACTTTTAAAAAGTACTTACGACGTGTGGTGGAATTAAGATCTGTAGCCCAAGGGCACTATAGAAGTTGCTAAGGAAACACTGTGGGATATAGTATAACATTCCTAAGAGCAGCTTTTAAAATAAAGACAGCATAGAAAATGCATAGTAGAAAATGGACAAAATCAAGATTTTCTTTAGGTCAATTCATAGGCTTATTTTCAGCTCTGAAAATTAATTATGAAAACTTTACTGTAAGAAAAAGATTATTCTGACTGTGAATGTTAAAAATCCAAAGAAAGGCTATGTATAAACTAAGGGACATCTACCAAAGCATGAATAGTTGAGACAATTAATGCTGGTAACGGTGTTGTGGGATTTAGACTTTATCTCAGAGCTTCATTTTAACGTTTCCCTCAATATCCAAATACAGTACATATGGCTTGAATTTTTCCATTTCATCTCTTTCTCTTTCTCTTTAAATTAAAGACATTTTTTACAGCTATGACTTCGGTGTGGTATTCAGACACCTAGGGCCTGAAACCTAAGCATTTTTTTATTGTGGATATTTATTTTTCAATAGTGGGATTTAAAAAAAATATTTGATAAAAATCTTCAAATTATTTAAAACACCTACCAGTTTTTTAAAAGTGTGCTTGTAATATATCAAGTGCCAAAGTCACAATAATTTTATATATTATTATATAATGTATAGACACTTTAATATAAGTAAGCATTACAATGAAGAACTGAGAAATTAACTACTCTGCTTTTATGTGTTCATCATAGCACCATGCCACCTGAGCTATGTATCACTTTTTATACAGCACCTAATGCAAAACCATAAACAAATAAGAGAATCAAACAATAGCACATAGTGCCAACCATAAATAAATGTTGTGTGTTGAAGGTGATGCTTTCTTGAGCTTAGTCACCTAGATGAACTTGTGATTAATATTGAGATGCAGAAGTTAAACCAAATATTGCAAACATTTATTTTAACTTTAAGCAGATATTTAATGAAATAAACATAGATACATGTAAATTTATATACAGTTTAATAAGTAATTTGGTTTTTATCTGAGCTTGCTGTTTATTTAGAGAAATTGTGAGAAGGCTAAGAAAGAAAAATAAATATCCTAGGCTTAAAAGTTGTTATGATAACACCACAATTTGTAAAATACATATTTCTCTTATTTTTAGAATGAAATGTGGAGCAGAAGCTATTGAAGTGTCCCTTCTTTAGCATTTTGACTTTTAAAAGAACATTTGTTGTTTTAAAATAAGTTA